>NC_086324.1:110491751-110679251 GCF_036172605.1 Pelobates fuscus | reverse complement strand
GGTTTTTGTTCCCATGACATTATTTGCCAATTTTTGCTAATATTATATCTGCTATTAGTGTTTGTCCTCCCTTTTTCTCCTTTTTGTTAGTTGCAACAGTGTGGAGTGGACTTCAACTCCCATCAGGCGAAACCCGGAGAGCTACTTAAGGTTTACTGGGATACTGCAGCAGCCCATTTACCTCGTTATTACTAACGTTTGTGTTGATTTGGCTGCACCCAGTGTCTCCCGGGTATTTGCTGAAGTCTCTCTGTAACTTATCAGGAGTTTGTCACTCAGGGCACATTATTGAGTGTGCTACCCGTTCATATATGTGTCAGGCATTTAGGGTTCCCTTATAATTGAGGGGTGTTTATTATATTTTTTATTTTCTATTAGGGCTGCTCTTATTATCTAGGCATACCGCTTACAACCCTTATCCTGAACACGGTATGTTCATGTGACCTGTCTGATACCTCATACTCTAGAGGTCTCAGCTGTTCTTATTCACTTATTACGTGCAAAATTACTGCTCTTTTGCACATAGGTATCTAAGAGAGGACACTGAAAACTTCTGAACAGGACCTCTCTCTAGGGCTATTATGTATTAGGGTATTAACCCATGATTGCTAATTACCAATCTGTCACCTTATTTATGGCTTTAGGGATCCTTTGATTGAGGTTTTGGTTCCCATGGCACTATTTGCCAATTTTTGCTAATATTATATCTGCTATTAGTGTTTGTCCTCCCTTTTTCTCCTTTTTGTTATTTGCAGCAGTGTTTTATTTCCAACAGGGTGGGGGTCTACAATATTGGGTTCCTATCCCTCACATGTTGGAACATCTGGCATATTATCCGTATAGACCCATATACTTAGCACCTATCTGGTGTGTGGGATACTGTATTCTATCGGAATTGTACAGATTTTATTTGTCCTTCACTTATTGGTGGTTTTTCACCTTATTTTTTACTATTTACTATTAAGTTATATTTTATATTGCAGGGCACTCATCCTATGTATGTTTTTTCTATAACTACCTTGGTAGTTTTTTGAGGGTTACCCCCTACTGTCAGAGTGCCCGTCCAAGTCTTCCCTGTCCTCCCCCTTTTTTTGTCTGCTTTACATTTAAAACCAAAACACTTTTTCCACTTTTATAGATTGAATAGCAGTTAGTTGTCTTCAAGCGGGTGTCAGGCCTTCAGCGTGTACTCTGCCAACCTCTGCAAGTGCACTTTGCCACTCATATCTGGTGTCACAATAGCGTGCCTTTAAAAAGAAAAAAAAGGTTTTCACTGTAAGCTAATAGCAGTCAGTGTCCTTAAAGCAGGTGTCAGGCCTTCAGCGTGTACTATGCCAACCTCTGCAAGTGCACTTTGCCACTCATATCTGGTGTCACTATAGCGTGCTTTTTAAAAGAAAAAAACTTTTTCCACGGTTATAGATTGAATAGCAGTTAGTTGTCTTCAAGCGGGTGTCAGGCCTGCAGCGTGTACTCTGCCAACCTCTGCCAGTGCACCTTGCCACTCATATCTGGTCTCACAGTAGCTTGCACGCATAGTACCACTAATCCAAAAAAAAAAAAATGACAGGCAGAGGCAGGCCACCCCACAGGGGCCATCGTGGTTGTGGTGCTGTGATTCCCTTTTGCCCTAGAATAATGCCCAGTTTTCAGAGGGAAATGAGTAGCTCGGGTTCCAACCTTGTGCAAATGGGGTCTTTCATGCTGTCGTGCCTGTTGAGGGACCCTCGTATAAAAAGGCTGAAGGAGAACGACCTGTACTGGGTGTCCACGCTACTAGACCCCCGGTATAAGCAGAAAGTGGCGGAAATGTTACCAAATTACAACAAGTCGGAAAGGATGCAGCATTTGCAAAATAAATTAAAAAGTATGCTTTGCACAGTGTATAAGGGTGATGTCACTGCACAACGGGAATCTAACAGGGGAAGAGGTGAAAGTCATCCTCCTCCTCCAACGACCACGCCGGCAAGGACAGGACGCTTTAAAGACGTGTTGTTGATGGAGGACATGCAGAGCTTTTTAAGTCCTACGCATCGCCACAGCCCTTTGGGATCCACCCTCAGAGAACGACTCTACCGACAGGTAGCAGACTACCTCGCCTTAACTGCAGATATCGACACTCTGAGGAGCGATGAACTCCTTGACTACTGGGTGTGCAGAGCTATCCCAATTTGCGATAGAACTTCTGGCCTGCCCCGCTTCAAGTGTCCTGTCAGCAGGAGGTATTGTCACTGAGAAGAGAAGTCGCCTAGGTCAAAAAAGTCTAGATTACCTCACCTTTATTAAGATGAATGAGGGATGGATCCCGAAGGGACTGACAGTGGGCGATACATTCGACTAAGAAAGGCCTGATGAGATGAGCTGCCTTGGGCTAAAAATGGTCCACACGCTGCTGTATTTTAGCTCTGAATGCCGGTTGACTTGCGTGACTTATCTGCCACCAACTAGGGTTCAAGCCGCAATGTTTTAGGGCACTTTCTGCCTGGGAAACAAACATCAATTTTTCTGGCCGCTGTTACAGCAGCGGCTGCAACAATACCTAATTTTTCAGGCATGTGTACATGCCTAATTTTTCGGGCCTCTGGTGCTGCACTGTGGCTTCAAAAACCAAACCAAAAAAAAGGCACATAACAGGGATTAAACTGATAGGAATAGTACTACTTAACACTCCTATCTGGTGGCACATTAAAGTGCACGCGAAGTGCCCCAAATTTGAAGTAGGAGGAACGACCAAGCATCTTTTTCCATCTCCCGCTTCCTAAAATCAATGCCATATACACGTCCCCTGATAGGGCGCCAGCTCGGTATTCTCTTGGGCGCCAGCTCGTTATTCTCTTTTTCACTTCACTAGGGACACTTTACTGCACTATGGGCACTTAGACCCACTCTTTGTCTTCCTAGCCAGCATCTGTGATGGGAAATCAGGCAGTCATCTAAACATTTAGATTGAGCTTTAGCTTAGAACACCCTTGAAGGTGTTTAAGGAGATTAGGGCTAGTTTAGAGGATTCTTCTTAGACCTCTCTGAGCCTTTATAGCCCTTCTACCTATCCAGCATTTCTGGAAACTAGCTAAGAGAAAGGGTGGCTGTGTGTCTGTGATCCATTTCACTTTATATCACCTTATTGACACTTTATCACTCCGGTCTCCATACTCTCTGCCTGCCTATACCCATCTATTTAGAGGGAATTTCCTTGCCCCTGCCAATATTATATAATAGTTAATAGTATTAACATTATTACACAATTAGCCACTATAGGGGAATGAGTATAGTATCCCTTTGTTATTTATAAATGATACAATTTTGTCCATTACTCAATTTACTTTAACAAAGGGTACTAACCACGGTATTAGGAAGCATTACTCTGCTTTCCCTTTTTCCCTCTATTATACACCTATGCTCACTAGGATTTGTAGGTATCACTTTATTATAGTTGTCTAACCTTTTCCTATGCCAGTTTTAGATCTCCTTTTTTTGAGATTTTTTCTTTTTTCAGTTTATTGGCATACTTTCGGGAACCCTTGGTGTTGTACGTGGCTGGGTGGAGGAAGAGACCTTTAATGACATCAGTGAGGACAAGGAACGGACATGGCTAGCTTGGTATCCAACCTTGTGCAAATGGGGAGTTTGCGGTTGTGCAAATGGACTGTTTGCGGTTGTTTGCGGTGCGTTAACCCCTTAAATCCGGAGGACGTACTATTACGCCCTGCAGGAACTGGTTCTAAACGCCGGCGGGCGTAATATTACGTCCTCGCCATAATGGCCGCCCACGTGGCCGGCGCTAATCGCCCGCTGCAGATCGCGGTCGGGGGGGATGCCTGGCCCCCCAGGCAACCCCCCCTGTGGCCGGTGACCGCGATCTGCAGTCTCTGATCGCAGTGACAGGCTGTCACTGCGACCAGTATTCAGCATGTGTCAGCCGATTTCAAATCGGCTGACACATGCGGCCGGCGGCTTTCCCCTTCTGCAGATCGCGGTCGGGGGACTTACCTGGCCCCCCAGGCAGTCCCCCTGGGGTCAGTGACCGTGATCTGCTAAGTCTGATCGCAGTGACAGAGCTGTTCATGCGCAAGATGGCCGTGAACACGTGTAAAGTCCCGAAGTGGCGGCCACCTATATTTTACACACGGAGTTCATGCTGAACTATGCGAAAGGCTGGAAACAAGCTGGGAGGTAAAGTACTTCTTAATTACACACCAAGGGGTCTGGTGTTCAGTAGAAATACACTGATAAAGAAACGAATCAAACTACCGAACAGATGATATACAATGCAATTCCCTTGATTATTCCACAGAGCTCAGGGGATTGTAAGGTTCTGTTACAAGAATGATGGGGAAGAAGTGCCACTTCCTTCTGTGTGGAATGCATATAAATGCGTTATACGAGGATATTTAATCAGACTGGAGGACAATTAAAAGGGGGGGCAAATCTCTGGCAGTTCTGTATATAGATTTTTATAAACTATCTAAAGAAAACAAAAGTTTACCAAGTAAAGAGAAAAGTACAAAATAGTTACTAATTCAAAATAGCATAAATGATCTATTGATTGAAGAGAAGAATAGGAATTTACAATATCTAAGGACAAATTGGTATTATAAGAGTAATAGAGCAGATAGGTTACTCACAAATAAACTGAAAAATAAAAAACAAATGAGGAGGATTCATAAAATTAAGATGGAGAAGGAAACATATATGTGCCCAAAGAAAATCAGCATAGCCTTTAATGAATATTATAGACAATTATATAATTTCGAACTAGAAGGAACACAACCTCCCTCAAAGGAATATTTAAAAAAAAAAAAAAAAATGCCAAAAATAACTAGAGAACAACTAAAAGCTATAAATATACCTATAACTTCAGAAGATATAAAAGTAGCAATAAATAAATTGAAGATTAACAAAGCTCCCGGTCCGGATGGATATACAAATACATTTTATAAAATATTTAGAGAGATACTATCGGTACGTCTTTCAAGGATATTTAATAAAATTGTAGCCAATCGTACTTTCCCTAAAGAGATGCTTCAGGCCAATATTGTTCCAATTTTGAAACCAGATAAAGATCCAGAGATACTAGCGAATTACTGGCCCATATCTCGTCTTAATGGAGATGTTAATATCGTTTTAAAAGCTGCATTTCAGATTTGATACAACCGGATCAGGTGAGTGCAGCCAGCCCCTTATTTTCCCATATATATATATATATATATATTTAGGAGTCTAGCCAGCTCCTTGATTTTGCATCCCTCCCTGTCACAGGTGCCTCATCTCAGGACCCTATTTAGTCTTGTACTGCAGAGAACTCGAGATGGAAGGATTTCCCCAAGTGAGTAGCTCATTTAGTAGACAGTTGGTTGTAAGAGTAGGACCTGCCAAAGATGGGGTACATTGACGTTGTGGCAGGCTTATGCAATGTATGATCATATAATGTAACTAAAACCCCATAATTTTTTGCCTAGATTAGATTTTTTAATAAAACTAGCAAAATCTGTCAGCACCAAAGTAGCTGTTTAGTAGATAAGGGAGTGCGCTGGATTTTCATTTTTACTGTACTTATTGACCCCCAACAGCACCCCACTTAAGCATGTTCAGGTGAGTGCAGCCAGCCCCTTGTTTTCCCATAGGAAATGTGAATAAAAATGTACATTGCTTGAACATTGTTGAGAATTTTTATAAGTTAATAAACAGATGGTATATGGTCCCAGAAAAATTGGGCAAAATATATAAAGATAGGCAAAATAAATATTGGAGATGTGATACAGGAAATGGAGACTATCTCCATATATGGTGGCAATGTGAACAGCTAAAAAAGTATGGAAGGAGATTAATGATCAAATATGTCAGTTTGTCAGGTAAAAATACCTTTCACTCCACAGAGTTTTTTATTACACCAGGGTTGGCCCAGTATGTCTACTGAAAAAAAGCATAATGATAATACATATATTGATGGCATCAAATATAGTTTTGCCACGGCATTGGAAAAGTTAAAAGATATTAGAGTGGAATGAAAATAGTTCAATTCCCAAAATAGTTCCATGTGTTTAGCTGGTGCGGCCGGTCTCCTTTCGTATAATAAAAATACTGAATAGTCAAGTTTTTATTGATTCGTGCTTTAGCTGGTTGTGTGCCTATGTGTTCGTGTAATACTTTTACCGAACGCCGCCTCATTCGTATGCATCTGGGTGAAGCTATGTGGTCCTGGAAGTCCCAGCGGTGTTTGGGAGTTTGTGTCCGAAAATAGTTCCAGACACTCGACGACCAAACACCGCTGGGCGCGTTCGACAAAACAAGATGGCCACCGCCATGTGTTCACACATACGACTCAACGGCCACCCATTGAACCACTTAGAATGCTTGCGGTTTGGAACAGAGTCAAAAGTGTAATTGGCAGCACACGACTGGGCTGGATGGTCTCTCGTTCGAAAGTTTATTCGTTCATACGAATGGGTTAGCAGTGTCATTTGGTTTCCCATTTGTATGCTTTCAAATAGCAACTGGCAACAAAATAAACGTAACAAATAGAGTGGGTTTTGTGCAATGTTACCGTCTGTGGTCCAGGCAATAACAGGGGTTCTGTTACAATATATATTAAAAAAAAAAAAGTTTAAGACTACGGATACAGGGGATGTAAATGGATTGAGACCCTGTTCCAAACACCAGCAAGTCTAGTAATTCCAAGCGGAAAGGTAATTTTGTCTCGTCCCTGGTACCCACAAGGCCACAAGATGTCCTTAGCTGCTTGTGAAAATTCAAAATGCCAATAACCTCTGAAAGAGTCCAAGCCATCAGAGAGAATCAGTCGTCCAGGAACAACGGGTGAGGTTTTCCTTGGGGATTTGTGAGAAGTATTGGGTAAGATAGCCAGAGCAGAGCGGCTCTCTAATTAGGTGATTTAGGCGGCTGTCTAATGCCTCGCACGGGCTGGGGCCTCGCGGCCGCCTAAATCACCTTAGGGCAGACTTACATGACATCACAAGGGGACCCTGTGTGCCGCCACATGTGAAGCTGCTCCAGTCTGTCCAGAGAGCCAGTCTTCAGTCTGTAGCTCTGCCAGGTTTGTCTTGCGATCCCCAGTCAATCAGAGCATTGCCGCGGGTTACCACAGCAACTGTCTGACTTCTGGAGATCACGTGGTCTGTAGCTCACACCCGGCCGAGCTGCAGACTGTATAGGAAGCCCACCGGACAACCAGGGAGCCAGAACACTGGACCACCAGGGGAAAAAAGGGTATTTATAACATGCCTCCCTCAGTCAGCCCCCTATCACCCTGCCTTCCTTCACTCTGTCACCCCCTCAGTCAGCCCCCTATCACCCTGCCTTCCTTCACTCTGTCACCCCCTCAGTTAGCCCCCTCTCACCCCCTACTTCCCTCACTCTGTCACCCCCTCCTTTCGTCACTCTGTCCCCGTCACCCTCTCACTGTGCCCCCTGTCACCACCTTGTTCACTCACTCTACCCCCTGTCACAACCTCATTCTGCACCATGTCGCCCCCTTAGTCAGCCCCCTGTTGCCCCCTCAGTCAGCCCCCTGTCACACTGGATCTTCTTTTGAATATGGTCTCCTCCTTTACTGTGTTGATTCCCTTTATATATTTAAATGTTTCTATCATATCAACCCCCCTCTCTCGTCTTTCCTCCAAGCTATACATGTTAAGATCCTTTAACCTTTTCTGGTAAGTTTTATCCTGTGTAACGGACCGTTTTGCACACAAGAGGTTAAAAACCGTTTAGTCGATATTCCCCTTTTCAGATGCACAGGCAGCTACTGCAATCACCAATCTCCCGAATTGCAAACACATGAATACTCAATCTCCCGACCTGGAACCAGGGGAATGCTCCAAACTCTCGAACAGGAAACACGCGAATGCTGTAAACAGCCGAACAGGAAAAACCATACAAACAGTTTACACTCCTGGCAGTCGCACTGTAACAGCATACAATCCATTCCCCCCAAGAACGAGACGACACTTCATTTGAGGGTCAAGCAGAACTGATTTACTGGGGCTACCTGCCCGGCTTTTATGCAGGTCTCCCACCTGGTGGACACTCCCCTAGGGGACCAGATGGAAGACTGGGAAACATATTGGACATTGACCAATCACAAGCTTACAATCCCACAATGCATCACAATCCCTCCTCTCTGTCCTGGATGTAATTGGGAAGTAATCCAATTATCTCCAAGGACAGAGGCAAAACTCCATTAACCACATGGCAGACAAAGGACAATAAAAGACATAAAATTACATACTGTTACATTTATCACATAGAACATACACATTCTACCTATCCCCAGATAGCTTAGATCTGAGCGCACATTATTTTATCGGATGGTGCTCAGATCACATACATACAGTTCAATCGCCATGGAGCGAAAGTCTTTAATACAGTCTTTCAGTATACGGCTGGGCTCCATGGCATAGCTATCTGGTGTAGCATGGCTTTTTACAGTCCACAGAAAGGCACGAACCAGCCTTTCTGCAGGGAAAAAGAACAGTGTTAAACATGGGGCCATAGTCCAGTGGCAGGAGGCGGGTGACCAGGCTCCTCCAGTAGCCAGTGGCGAGGTTGGTTCCGCCACATCCTGCAATCCATGAACCAGTTTAGTAGCCCTTCGCTGAACTCTCTCTAAAGTATCAATATCCTTCTGGAGATACGGTCTCCAGTACTGCGTACAATACTCCAATATAGGTCTCACCAGTGTTCTGTACAATAGCATGAGCACTTCCCTCTTTCTACTGCTAATACCTCTCCCTATACAGCCAAGCATTTTGTCTGCCTACCTTTATGTCATCAGAAATAATCACCCCTAAATCCCTTTCCTCAGATGTTGAGGTAAGAACTCTCAAATATTCTGTACTCTGCCCTTGGGTTTTTACGTCCAAGATGCATTATCTTGCATCTTGGATGTAAAAACCCAAGGGCATTTGCCACAACTCTGACCATTTTTCTAGTTTACCTAAATCATTTGCCATTTGGCTTATCCCTCCTGGAACATCAACCCTGTTACTTATCTTAGTATCATCAGCAAAAAGACACAGCTTACCATCAAGACCTTCTGCAATATCACTAATAGAAATATTAATGAGAATGGGTCCAAGTACAGATCCCTGAGGTACCCCACTGGTGACAAGTCCAAGCTTCGAATATACTCCATTGACTACAACTCTCTGTTGCCTGTCACTCTTGCCTTAACCATTCAACAATATTGGAATCCAAATTTAAAGATTGTGATTTATTGATAAGCCTTCTATGTGCAACATTGTCAAAGGCCTTACTGAAATCTAGGTAAGCAATGTCTACTGCACCACCCTGATCTATTATTTTAGTTACCCAATCAAAAAAAAAAATCAATAAGTTTGGCATGATCTCCCTGAAGTAAACCCATGTTGTTTCTGATCTTGAAATCCATGTGTTTTTAGATGTTCAACAATCCTACCTTGGAGGCATGAAGTTTTAGTACACAGGATGTCGAGTCCATCCCGGATTCTAAGATCTGAACAGTCACTGAAGGGATCCATGCCGACTTGGATCAATTCACAACGAACACGAGAGATTTGAGAAAATTCACAATAAAATGACTCTGCCAACGTAGACGTCCAAATAGAAATTACATTGAATCCCTGGAGAGCAAAGATGATTAACTATCTGATTGTTAGGAAATACTGGAATGCTATACGCATAGTGTAATAGAATAGTAACGTGTACCGGACCTTAGAATGGCCGTGTTGACAAGGACAGAGCGTAAACAGGGACAAGCAGAGGTTAGGGGAGCCAGAAGTCCAGGTACCCTGACACTGATTCAGAAGCTTGATGAAGCACCACTGGCCGAGCTGAGGCCGAAAGGGAGACAAGTGAACTGTCAGGGCATTGCTCAACAAAGAAACCGCAGGATGTGACGAGTGGACGGATGAACGGGAACGGAGAGGTACGTGACCTTCAAGTCCAGGAGCATGAACCAGTCACCATTTTGGAGAAGATCACGCAAGGGGTGTAAACATTCCATCTTGAAGTGGCAGTATACTATGCAAGCATTGAGGTCTCGTAGATTGATTACTGGATGGCTTTCATGAGGATATTGGGGAAGAAGCCCCTGCCATCTTCTGAGGTTATTGGGGAAGATGCACCTGCAAATATTCTCCAAGTCATTAAGGTTTTCGAGGCTGACGTTTGGTAAATCCCTTCACAGATTTTCTATTGGATTAAGGTCTGGCTAGGCCACTCCAGGACCTTAATTTGCTTCTTCTTGAGCCACTCCTTTGTTGTCTTGGCTGTGTGTTTTGGGTCATTGTCATGCAGGAATACCCATCCATGACCCATTTTCAATGCCCTGGCTGAGGGAAGGAGGTTCTCACCCAAGATTTGACAGTACATGGCCCTGTCCATCGTCCCTTTGATGCAGTGCAGTTCTCCTATCCCCTTAGCGAAAAAACACCCCCAAAGCCTAATGTTTCTACCTCCAAGTTTGACAGTGGGGATGGTGTCATAGGCAGCATTCCTCCTCCTCCAACACGGCAAGTTCATTTGATGTCAAAGAGCTTGATTTTGATCTCATCTGACCACAACACTTTCACCCAATTCTCCTCTGAATCATTCAGATGTTCATTGGCAAACTTCAGATGGGCCTGTACATGTGCTTTCTTGAGCAGGGAGACCTTGCGGGCAATGCAGGATTTCAGTCATTCACACTGTAGTGTGTTACCAATTGTTTTCTTGGTGACAGCTGCCTTGAGATCATTAACAAGATCCTCTTGTGTAGTTCTGGGCTGATTCCTCACCGTTCTCATGATCATTGAAACTCCACGAGGTGAGATTTTGCATGGAGCTCCAGACTGAGGGATACTGACAGTTATTTTTGGTGTTTCTTCCATTTGTGAATAATCGCACCAACTGTTGTCACCTTCTCACCAAGCTGCTTGGCGATGGTCTTGTGGCTACATTCCAAGATACATTAAATGATCACTATAGGGTCAGGAACACAAACATGTATTCCTGACCCTATAGTGTTAACACCACTATCTAGCTCCCCTGTGCCCCTCATGCCTCCATAAATATAGAAAAATCTTACTGTATTCAAGCCAGAAGCTGTAACTCTGCATGTTGTTTGCCTAAAAATAAAACAAGCAGTCTGCTGACATCATCACAAGTGGTGGCCTGATCCAATCACAGTGCTTCCCCATAGGATTGGCTTAGACTGACAAGGAGGCAGATCAGGGGCAGAGCCAGCATGATTCAAAAACAGCCCTTACAATCAGCATCTCCTCATAGAGATGAATTGAATCAATGAATCTCTATGAGGAGAGTTCAGTGTCTGCATGCAGAGGGAGGAGATACTGAATGTTTGGATGCATTTTAGGCAGCCATGCCCCAGGGAGGATCTCTAACAGCCATCTAAGGAGTTGCCAGTGAAGTTGCCACTGGGCTTTAATGTAAACACTGCATTTTCTCTGAAAAGACAGTGTTTAAAGCAAAAAGCCTGAAGGTAATGATTCTACTCACCAGAACAAATTCAATAAGCTGTAGTTGTTCTGGTGACTATAGTGTCCCTTTAACATAAAGTAAAATGGGTCTCACTTTGGCATCAAGCCTGGTATTGTTTCCTATGTACAAATGTAACACACTGTATTGTGTAAAGCACATGTGCTGCTGCCAGGTGCCCAATACACTACAGGCAGATTTTTACGGAACTCTGTAGTATATCATCTCTTTTATGTATATATAAAAAGATGTTCACCTTTAGTTAATAAATCAAATCTCTGTTTTAAATAAACAAAATAAATCCAACAAGAATATAAAAAAATAAACTGTTGCAAGACTATAACAACCAGTAACAGAGGCTATAAAACATGCACTAAAGCAAACAGGCATATAAGCTCACTTGCACATTACTTCAAAGAGCTGGACATGTATACAAAATAAAAACCCCAACATTTCGGCACAGCTACTAGTGCCTTTCTCATGCGATAATCGCATTTACCAATGCTCTATTGGTGGTTTAAATAGCCCTCCTTCCAGCTGATGACCATCAGGGTGATTACCAGTGGCGTACATACCAGGGTCGCGGCTGCGACCGGGCCCGGCCCACCAGGGGGCCCGGCCGCCCTGCGACCCAGGTATGTAGGTCACTGGGCCAGCCTCTTCTGCTGGGGGGCCCAGGAGCCGGCCACCTCCGGGCCCCCCGAGGCTGGCCTGGCTGGCTGGCGGGCACGCGAGGGAGCACTGTCCCCTGGGTGCTCCCTCTTCAGCTCCCTCGCGCACCGCACTGAAACCGGAGCCGGAAGATGACGTCATCTTCCGGCTCCGGCATCAGTACGCGGCGCGCGAGGGAGCTGAAGAGGGAGCACCCAGGGGACAGTGCTCCCTCGCGCGCCCGCCAGCCAGCCAGCTGGGTGACAGCCTGGCCAGCAACACCACTGGACCCCAGGGAACCCCCCAGCTCTCCCACAGGTAAGGAGGCTGGGGGGATTAAAAAAAAAAATGTTTGAGTGTGTTAGTGTTAGTGAGTGTGTGTGTTAGTGAGTGTGTTAGTGTTAGTGAGTGTGTGTGTTAGTGAGTGTGTTAGTGTTAGTGAGTGGGTGTGTGTGTTAGTGAGTGTGTTAGTGTTAGTGAGTGTGTGTGTTAGTGTGAGTGTGTTAGTGTTAGAGTGTGTGTGTTAGTGAGTGTGTTAGTGAGTGTGTGTGTGTGTGTGTTAGTGAGTGTGTGTGTTAGTGAGTGTGTGTGTTAGTGAGTGTGTGTGTTAGTGAGTGTGTTAGTTTGAGTGTGTGTGTGTGTTAGTGTGTGTGTTAGAGTGTGTGTGTTAGTGTGTGTGTGTCTGTCAGTAAATATGTGCGTCTGTTCATGAGAGTGTGTGTGTGTGTGTCTTAAGCACTTACCTTTCTCCAGCGCCGGACTCCCTTAACGCTGGGGATCTCTCCGTCCCCATCCGCCTCTCAGCTCCGAATGCACATCGTGGCAAGAGCCACGCGCGCATTCAAACCGCCCATAGGAAAGCATTACTCAATGCTTTCCTATGGACGTTCAGCGTCTTCTCACTGTGATTTTCACAGTGAGAATCGCAGAAAATCCTCTAGCGGCTGTCAATGAGACAGCCACTAGAGGCTGGATTAACCCTCAGTGAAACATAGCAGTTTCTCTGAAACTGCTATGTTTTCAGCTGCAGGGTTAAAACTAGAGAGACCTGGCACCCAGACCTCTTCATTGAGCTGATGTGATCTGGGTGTCTGTAGTGGTCCTTTAAGTGTATGTGTTTATGCATGCACTGGCATACATACCGCGGTCGCACGGGTCGCGGCCCTGCGACCAGGTGCCCGCCGCCATGTGTTGCGGCCCCAGCCTGCGCAGAGTAAGCGCTCGCGCGGGGGGAGGGGGGGGGCCCGGATCAGTTTTCGCACCGGGGCCCCATGGGTTGTGTGTACGCCACTGGTGATTACCAAACGAGGCTGAGCATGACATCATCATGCTCAGCATTGTTCGGTTAACATCCCTCAAAATACATTTACAAAATATTTACAATCAAACAATATGTGAAATTAAAAATAAATGTAAAAAATAAATGTAATAAATTCCCCATGAATGATCCTCAACTTGCGCATGCGCACATATAGCTAATGGTATAAAGCGTTGTCTCATTCAATTCTATGGTTTGGCTAAACCCGGAGAATGAATCAAGCGCATGCGCCTGAACAAAGCCCCTGCTATCATCCAGTTCATGAGAAACTAAACAAACGTACTAATATCCACAAAACTGTCAACTCACGAATGCCATACTCACGTATATATAGAGTCGAACATGCTTATTGCACGAATGGCATACTGTTTGTGAGAATAATACTAATAGTTATATAGTTCGGTAGAAAGTCATACTAACACATATAAAGTTCGTTCATCAGGAACCCAATCATCCAAGAATACAGTAATTACATTCAGCAAAATGGTTTGAATAAACGAACATATTAGAGTGATACACTTTATACAATATATAAACATAGAACATGTGACGGTAGTCATCGTCACTGGGGATGGAAGACAGACACTATGGGTGGGCTCCCAAATTCCTTTTGTGTTTTGTCACACTGGGCCTATTATTTATGCAGGGTATGTTGAATGTATTGCTGGTCTGTGCATCTCCCCTCTCCCCTTTTTCCTGTCCTATTGTTTCCCCAGCAGGGCGTTGTCCCAGGGACACTGCCAGACCAGTTAAAATGGCTGCCCTGTCCCTCCTCAATCTCCCATAAGCCCTTGCTATTGTCTGACCCCACCCTTCCATGTTCTGTAGTGCTCTTATCAACCTATTGTATGTAAATGAGGTTGTTGGGGGCTTAAACTATGTTTGCTGTATTCATTAAAGAGTTGCTGTTTAACCTTCACTATGTGTCGTCTGGTGTTTGGTCCAGGGTGGAAAAAGCCGTAAGTGATCCCAGTCAAGCCTCTGCGTCTGGCTCTGAAGTGTTTCAGGGTCCCTGATAGCTACAAGGAAGCAGACTTGGCAGAGGTACTCGGTCGGAGTACTGGGATGGCTTCCTAGCAGCTGGAGAAACATCCCTGGACACCAGCGCCTCTACTGGGATCCCACTGTGATTTCTGGAATTCATGGAAATGGATAGAGCTAGCACCCGTGCAGCATCCCCATCTGAGGAGGAGTTACAGCAGAGGCTACAAGCAGCTCTTTCCCAGTACGATGGCCCTTTCTTAACAAAGGGTGAACTGGACCAGCGGGGCTCGATCCATCGGGATCTCTGGAACAATGTCCTTGAGGATGTTTGTTGTCACCGGGGAGAATCCCTCCCAACCATTATGCAACGATTTTGGGATGCAATTCTTGGGAGAGCAGCCCCTGACGGAATGGGTGTTTAAATTAGAGGAGCTGGTACAGAAAGAATTGTGGCTGGATGATTCTTACCGAGCCTTAAGGTGGTATGCAGTCCAGCAGTACCCATTTCTAGCAGACGATGACCCTCCAGAGGTTCATCATTTGCTAGAGACTTGTGGGAGGCCTTTGAGGATAAAATTGAATTGGGAAGTCCTGAGAGGTCCCGGCTTTATGACATTAGGGAAAATAGGGAACACCTACTGGATCTCTCAGAAGCAACGGACCTGGAACCTGATTTGACCCACCTGGCCACCATGGAGTGGGAGCTTGAGCTGGATTACAAGCAATTGTTTGACTCTGCACAGCAGCAGGTACCAGAGACTGGGGATTTAATAGATCTTACATCTGAATATGTTGGTCAGGTAGATGTGGAAGGAACCGTATTCTCCACACCTGAATCACGGGGATACTGGGTAGCCATCCCAGATCTCCCATCTCCTGGCATGGAAACTCAGGGAGCAGAGGTAGATGTTGTCGGTCTTCCCCTTCAGCAGCAGATTGAGTTGCTGGGAATAAAGGTAGTCAAACTCTCCCTCCCAAGCTGAAGTTTGCGTTACAGGGAGAGGAGGCAGTTGGTCTTTTTCCCCAGCGGCAAAGTGTAACCCCAGCAGAAGAGCTGGCATCAGGACAGAGGACCACTGACCTCTGCCCCCAACTTGCAGAAACACCGGAAGTTGAGAGCAGGGAGAAGAGCCTTTCGGTGATGGTGGAACTTGGAGTACACCACCACCCCAGCTGAAGCGCTGGCATTGAGTCAGAGCACTGCTGGCCTCTGTGCCCAACTTGCAATGACGCCGGAGCTGAAGAGCAGGGAGATCAACCTTCTAGTGAAGGTGGAGTTCAAGGAGTCCGCAACTCCCCCAGCTGAAGTGCTGGCATCGGGCCAGAGCCCAAACCCACTGGTAACCCACAAGCCACAGGCATCAGACACTGCTGGTCCCACGGAAGAGTGGATCCCAGAGCAAAGCACGGCTAACCTCAACCCTTCTCCACAAGCACTGGGGGATCTCTACCCAATACCCAATACAGATGGATGGGACTCTGTAGTCCCCAGAAAGGCTGGACAGTGAGCTCCGATCCCCAACCCCATGTCAGAGAGGCTGGGTAAGTGCTGCTCTTCCATGGGCAATTTGTTTGGGGTGCCGATTCGGTGATGGTCTTTATGACCTGGATGTAGTCACTAACTTCAGAGTCAACTCATCTGGGGTCTCCTGTATTGGTCTCCTTCTAAGGGGGAGAAATATGCTGGAAACTATCCTGATCTGGAGATACAGGGTTCCAGAATTGCTATTGGGGTCTATGGGGGTCATGGTGGCCCCCTAAGAGTTGAGTCATATGGGGATAGGTTTGCGTTTTGGAAGGGGGCCATGGCAGATTCACTGGGAACTCCCTTTCTCCACTTATATCTAAGTCACCCTGTGCTTATTAGAGGCACAGGGTGACTGCGAAGCCCAATCTGGCCTGCCCAAACCAGACTGATTGGCTATGAGGGCTCCATGCGCCTGACCGAGACAAACGTACAAAACCATAAGAAACCAATGCCTAGTTTATTACTAAAAATAAAATGTGCAGTCCTTTTGCATACCAAAGTTTTATACCTCTTACAAGTTATGTCACGACCGCAAATAGAGGTATTGCATGTCAAACTTTTCCACAAAAAAAATAAAAAATAAAAAAAAATAAACCAATGCCTAGAGAGATTTTAATTCACACTTAAACACGCTCCTCCTCAGCCGACGTCAGCCGGCAGGGGAGACCTAATGCGCATGCGCGGCAATGGCCACGTGCCCGCATTAGACTTCCTGATAGGAAAGCATTTTTCAATGCTTTCCTACGGGGATTCCGGCGACGCTGGAGGTCCTCATGCATAGCGTGAGGACATCCAGCGTTGTTTAAAACACTTTTCGGTATTTAAGAACCCAGAAGTCCCTCTAGTGGCTGTCTGATATGCATGTTTGTGTATTGTCATCATAAGAATTTCAGCACCAGGGCGAGTTTTCCCTGTTCGCTCTCTTTTTATTTTTGAGGTGTACATCCTATTTGGATTCAAAGGTGTGTGTCACCTTAAGGACACAAAGCGAGAGTGATTAGAGCCAATCCCCAATAGCCTCTGAACCACGTGAGTGCTTCCTATTATATGGTGTACAACCACGTCCTTTTTTACAGAGTACACTCTATATTTCTCTATTTCTTCCATAGTTACCCAAATATCTCCTATACCCCTAAAGAATTCTGGGGAGTAAGTGAATACTATTTAGCGCTACACACTCTCTCTACTGCATACTGGTTATGTAAATAGTGTGTTTTTCACATTTGATCACAATAGGATTGGAAAGTTCCTATTTTTTGTGTGAGAGCTGCTGTATTAAAGAGCACTTGTTGAAATGTGTTTTAAGCGCCTGTTAACACAGAACATTTTGTTATATTGTTGATTTTATATATTGTAACAAACCACCTCTTTTCCAGGTAGGGTTGTCACAGATCTTGTAGTAACCACCGCCTTCTAGGGTATATAAAGTCCAGGACACAGTCAGCTCGGTTTTCCTTTTCTTTTTATTCAATAAGAAAACAGTGCTTTAAATAATAACAAAACAAACAAAATCCCTTGCTCTTACTAGACAGGAAATTGCTATCTGCAATTGGGTGGCTTTCCCACTTACCAATTTTCCAAACAAAAGAAATGTCTTTGCAATGAACACAGTTGTCATTCACTCTCCTAGCTGTCTCTTCCTCCCTCACCCTGCAGCAGACTGCCCTCTTCATTTAAAGGCCTGTCTACTAATTGACTAGCTACAGGTGAGTGTCAATTAGTTAACTCTTAAGTCCGATCTAAATTGTGGTTTGTTACACAGCAACTAATGCTGTTGGAGCATTGGCCCACCCTACTCTCCAAATACTCCGCCCCAGGGACCCATACCATGTTTTGCAGAACCTCAGCAATGTAGATTGCAAACACTAACATCTCCCTGGGGCATTTAACTGAAAATTCTCAGGTTGCAGTTTAGCAAATCCGGCCTGATGTATCTTCCATCAACCACAATGCCACTTTTACGCTCACAATATATATATATATATATATATATATATATATATACATATATATATATGTAACACCATAATAAGTGTATTTTGATATTGATATATAAAACTATTAATATAAAAATACACTTATTGGGCCAGAAGAGGATCGCGGCGGAGGTGAGTAAATGGAGGTCGCGTGGGCTAAAAGCCATTAGGGCGTTCTATGCCATGTAACAGCATTAAAACCCATTTAATGGGGACGGCATAGAACGCCCTAATGGTGTTAAGGGTTTAACCATATTTTTATATATAGTATTATATATACCGTATATACTCGAGTATAAGCCGAGTTTTTCAGCACATTTTTTGTGCTGAAAAACCCCAACTCGGCTTATACTCTAGTCAATTGTCTGTATTATTGCAATTTACATTGCCATAATACAGACAATGGGGCTGTGGGGGCTGGCAGAGAGCGCTTACCTCTCCTGCAGCTCCTGTCAGCTCCCTCCTCCTCCGCGCCGGTCCGTTCAGCACCTCTGTCAGCTCCCAGTGTAAGTCTATGACCCCGCGGCCCTCGCGAGACTTACAGTGTGAGCTAACAGAGGGAGCTGCACAGACCGGCGCGGAGGAGAAGGGAGCTGCAGGAGAGGTAAGTGCTCTGCCAGCCCCCCTCCTACACAGCACATCCACTGGACCACCAGGGCACCAGGGAGTGAGAGCCCCCCTCCCTGGCCAGCTAACAAGCAAGGAGGGGGATGAAAATAAATTAAATTATAATAAAATAAAATAGAAAATAATTAAATAAAATAATAATTAAATAATATAACAAATAATAATAAAATAAAATAATTAAATAAAATAAAAATAATAAATAATAATTAAATAATATAAAAAATAATAAAAAAAAGTATTACACACACACTGCACTCATACACACACGCTGCACTCATACACACACGCTGCACTCATACACACACGCTGCACTCATACACACACACTGCACTCATACACACACACTGCATTCATTATATACATAAATAAATATTCAATTAATCTAATTTTATTTAGAAATTTACCAGTAGCTGCTGCATATCCCACCCTAGTCTTATACTCGAGTCAATAAGTTTTCCCAGTTTTTTGGGGTAAAATTAGGGGCCTCGGCTTATATTCGGGTCGGCTTATACTCGAGTATATACGGTAGTAACATGTTGTTTGGCATTAAGGAATGCCTCTTTAACCCCTTAAGGACACATGACATGTGTGACACGTCATGATTCCATTTTATTCCAGAAGTTTGGTCCTTAAGGGGTTAAGATAGCACCCATATATTTATTATGTGAACTACAGCCTTTTTCCAATTAAAGTTGTTTAGCTACATATTTTTTTAAATAAACATTTTTATTGGGGAAAAAAAATTGCAAAAATCAGACCATTCAGTAACATTAAGTATCATGTTCGCAGGCAGGGTCTCATTCCTTATTTAGTATAGACCACTGATGGTAATAAACAATGATGTAGAAATTAAGCATTCAACGAACAGCAGTTTACGAGGGTACCATTGGTGGTGGCATCCTTCTTCTATGTTCTTTGTACTTCCAAGTAGTCTTAGGGGCATCCCTGCAGGAAGGTAACATCCTCAGTTACTCCCCCTCCCCCTTTCTGTCTCCCAATACCATGTTTTTCCTATTGCTGCTTTGTTTGAGTTTACAAAAAAGTACTTGGAACCATTGTGTATCCTTCAAATATTCTTAATGTCTGTAAAGATCCACTATTAGCAATAAACTAACTAAATACTTAGTCAAGCACAAGTCTGTTGCTGAAATATGCCCATAGGGTAGTTGTGTACGAGTCTAGAACCAAATCTCAATTTAGTTTTTTTGGTTTTAATTCTTTATTTTGGTTGTGCACAGAGAAATACATTAGTATAAGAGACATATCCATCAAGACATAGCTAACAAACACTTTTTATATTTTTCAAGTGTGTGAACTTACGAGACGTGTGGAAAATTAAATCAAACTGCTTAAAATAAGTATTGTACACATTTGTCAAATCCTAAGCTGAGAACAAATAGTCTACTGTGAACAAGTTATACTAGGTTACTGGGAATGTTTGTTACAAGGTAAGATGATTCAAGTGTTCTATGATAGATTGTGTATATAGTTATTAAAGATAATGGATTCATGAAGGTGATGGAGTAGGTAATGCTGTGAAAAATCTTTAGTAGCAGGTGCGGTACTGCCAAGAGAGTCTGAGGCTACTTAACAAGAAAAATTAAGCTATCCCCCCTGCTGCCCCTTTGGTTAGGGGTATTTTTATTGCAGTATTGGCTATACTGGACCAGAACTGCACACTGCAGTACTCAGAATATTCTGGTCCAGTATAGCCAATACTGCAATTAAATAAATAAAAAGGGGATAGCGTTAATTTCTCTTGTTAAGTAGCCGGAGACCCTCTTGGAGCATGTATAAAATTAACCGTACATAGGGTTGCCTACGACAGGTTAAATGTGTAACCAATTAAAACAGCAAAAGACAATCTACTAGAGAGAAAATTAAATTTATGAAAACAAACTGTTAGTAGCCGTGCGGTACTCAGCTTAACAAGAGTAGTCTTTTCTTTACTGACTTCAGTTATGGAACCGAGGAAGGCTCCATTGCGGCTCTTGGAACAAATGACACGACAGTTGCAGGGTCTCAAAACTGGATAGTGGTCTGTAGAGATGTGGTAGAGTTAATTTCCGTGAGACCCAACATTGAGAGAAGTGCATGCGCTTCAGCCCCTAAGGTGATTTCATGTACAGTTCCATTGTGGGTAATTATGAGGAATCTTGGTATCCCCACACCTATAGACTACCCATGTGGAACTCATTCAGCTTGTAAATAGGCTTAGAGGTTTGCATAATTAGAGTATGGCCCTTGTCAGGTCATGATAAAAGGATAGTTGCAAGTCCTCAAACTGCATGTGACTTACACAGTCTTCCTAAACACTTCATGTAAAAAGTCATCTAATGTTTACACTTCCTTTATTGCAAATTTTGTTTAATTTAGAGGTTGTTATTTTCTGCTCTGCTAATAGCTTGCTAGGCCTTGCAGAAGCCACTGTATGTAATTAAAGTTCAATTCACAGAGCAGGAAATAAAACAAACTTTTAAAGTAAGTCACATCTGATTAATAATGAAACCATTTTATTTTCATGTAGTTTGTGTCAGTCACAGCCAGGGGAGGTGTGGCTAGGGCTGTATAATTAAAACCAAAAGTGATTTAAGTCCTAAACAGCTTTGGACTGAGCAGTGTAACTTCAGAGGAATAATCTATACACAAAAACTGCTTTATTAAGCTAAAGTTGTTTTGGTGACTATAGTGCCCCTTTAATATATAAACTGCCCATCTCTACAGGCTGTATGAATTGGTCAGCAAAAATGGCAAGAGGTTGGAGGCCAGTCTATGTGTGTGGAGTAGTTTAGCAAGTACTGAAGTGCTTAATGTGTAAAGTGTGTCCTTTTTATTTTATTTTTTAAATTCTTTATTTATTTCAAGGTCAGACACCACAATGAAATATACAATACAATAGAAATGTAGACATTACCACTAACACATATCAACATTAGTATGAGGCAAGTATGTGTGTAGTTTCATAGAACCAACTGTAAGCAATTTAGCGGACGGTTGCTTGTTGACTGTGAGAGTCCATACATCGATGGTGTCCCACCCGGTTTTTAAATGAGATAAAACAAAAGATCCTGACTGACTATAGTATACTTGTTATTCATACAAGGTGCCCAGATTCATTGACCTATATGATGCGCTGACAGGATAGCAATATCAGTGGACTCTAGCGTACAGAATCGCCAGTGTTGCATTGCCATTCTAACCGTGTTTAACCTGCCTGCATCCTGTGTCTCACCACAGCTAGTGCAAGGCTTTAGCTAGCGAATTGGTCGAGGTTTAGATGTCAGTCAGACTTAGAGAAAAAGATATTAATAGATAGGAAAGGTGGAAGATAAACCTTTAAGTAAAAAGAAAAAGAAAGGAAAAAGGATAGAGGGAGGAGAAAAAAGGAAGGGGAGGAAAAGGGGGGGGGAGCATGGGGGGGGGGGGGTGTTACAGGGAATCTCCAATGATGGTACAAGCTAGTCTAGGTGGTCTAGTCGCTGTTTAACCGCATATGTTAACGAGTATCATAGCGCCCATGGGGCAGGCTGTACCCTGCAAACCTCCCGGTGGGATCCTTAAAGTCCCACCATAGGAGATTAGATTTAGTGTTTTTGTCGATCTCAGTAGCTTGTTAAAGAGACAGGGGTATTGGGGGAATGAGCCCATCCCACCCATCTCCTAATCACCCACTCCGCTATCCACGGGCCCCAGACCTTTTCAAATTTCTTAATAGTACCCCTGACCCGAGCAGGTTAACTTATCCATGATAAGTGTATCTTTGATCTTTTGTATCACCATATTGAGTGGGGGAGTCTCTCTCTGTAGCCATACTTGAGCTAAGGCCCTCCTGCCTGCCAAGTTCACTTTGTGTATTAGATTCTGTTCCATTCTGGACCAGTCATCCATAGACCTGTTTCCAATATTTTTGTGCCTCTGGACAATCCCACCACATGTGTATATAGGTCCCTTTTTGGCTACATCCTCTCCAACACAAATCTGTAGAAATGTTATTCATTCTACAAAGTTTCGCCGGGGTAGCGTACCACCTGAACATAGTCTTAGAAGCCTGTTCCTGCATGGAGACACATATAGAGGAAATGGCAGCGGCCTCCAAGATCTCTTGCCATTCAACGCCCTCCAGTTCCTTATTTAGGTCCGCTTACCATTGGGTTATATACGTGAGCTCCCCCCATTCTGATGTGTTCGTACTTAAGTGTGCATACAGATTGGTAATTAGGCCTTTCGGGAATTGTTCTTTAATGCGCATTCTTTCGAAGAATGTAGGTGGGGGTAGTGCACTCTTTTTAATCGCTGGGCTTTGGGCATAGTCCCTAAGCTGGAGGTATCTAAAAAAAAATCAGAGGGGTGTATAGTAGCCCTGGTTTTCAATTCCTCAAATTATATAAGCGAGCCACCCTTATATAAAGGTATAGACCAGTGATGGCGAAACTATGGCACGCGTGCCACAGGTGGCACGCCGGGCCCTCTCTGTGGGCACGCAGCCATAGGTTCACCATCAATGCAGAGTAGGCACCTGCCTGCCTGTTTTGGGCAGGCGCCTACTCTGCTTCCGTGTCGGGAGGCAGGGGGAGGGATCTGTGAAGCAGCTCCCCTGTCCTCCCGCGCGATGCTGTGTGGAGCGTTGCCGAGCGTTACCATGGCAACGCTCCACACAGCATTGCGCGGGAGGACAGGGGAGCTGCTTCACAGATCCCTCCCCCTGCAGTGCTTACCACCACTGGACCACCAGGTATGGCTGTGCCCCCCCCCACTTCATTAAAGGTAAGAAGGAGGGGGGGGTACTGACACACAGCACTCCTACCCCCCCAGAAGTATCCTTACCCCCCAGCAGTACCCCTACCCCCCACAGCAGTACCCCTACCCCCCAGCAGTACCCCTACCCCCCCAGCAGTACCCCTACCCCCCCAGCAGTACCCCTACCCCCCCAGCAGTACCCCTGCCCCCCCAGCAGTACCCCTACCCCCCCAGCGCACCTCTACCCCCCACAGCACCCCTACCCCCCAGCAGTACTCCTACCCCCCCAGCAGTACTCCTACCCCCCCAGCCAGCAGTACCCCTACCCCCCAGCCAGCAGTACCCCTACCCCCCAGCCAGCAGTACCCCTACCCCCCAGCCAGCAGTACCCCTACCTCCCAGCCAGCAGTACCCCTACCTCCCAGCCAGCAGTACCCCTACCCCACAGCCAGCAGTACCCCTACCCCACAGCCAGCAGTACCCCTACCCCACAGCCAGCAGTACCCCTACCCCCACAGTACCCTTACCCCCCCACACACAGTACCCCTACCCCCCACAGCACCACTACCCCCCCACAGCACCCCTACCCCCCCACAGCACCCCTACCCCCCCACACAGCACAGCACCCCTCTCACACACACATTACCCCTCATACCACACACACACACCACACAGCACCCCCATACACACACACAGCACCTCACACCTCAATGCAGTATGTGTGTGTATTCAGCAGTCTGTGTGTGTGTATTCAGCAGTCTGTGTGTGTGTATTCAGCAGTCTGTGTGTGTGTATTCAGCAGTCTGTGTGTGTGTATTCAGCAGTCTGTGTGTCTGTATTCAGCAGTCTGTGTGTCTGTATTCAGCAGTCTGTGTGTCTGTATTCAGCGGACTGTGTGTCGGTATTCAGCGGACTGTGTGTCGGTATTCAGCGGACTGTGTGTCGGTATTCAGCGGACTGTGTGTCGGTATTCAGCGGACTGTGTGTCGGTATTCAGCGGACTGTGTGTCGGTATTCAGCGGACTGTGTGTCGGTATTCAGCGGACTGTGTGTGTGTACTCAGCGGACTGTGTGTGTGTACTCAGCGGACTGTGTGTGTGTACTCAGCGGACTGTGTGTGTGTACTCAGCGGACTGTGTGTGTGTACTCAGCGGACTGTGTGTGTGTACTCAGCAGTCGGTGTGTGTGTACTCAGCAGTCTGTCTGTATGTGTATTCAGCAGACTGTGTGTGTGTATTCAGCAGTCTGTGTGTGTATGTATTGCATTTGTTGGAGATACTAATGAATATAAGCTTAATTGTATCTATTTATATCATTATTTACAATTTGTATAATTGAACTCTCTGTGTTCTTTTAAAACAAAAGTTATTAGTTCGGACAACAGTACGAGTTGTTTTTTCTAAACTTAAACCTCAGTATTTGGGTTTAATTGCCGTGTTGGCACTTTAAGGAAAAAAAGTTGGCATGTATTGCGGTTTGGGCACTCGGGCTCAAAAAGGTTCGCCATCACTGGTATAGACGTTGCACCCCCGTGCTTTCTATGCCCCTAAAATCTCTAGCTTCCATCCCCGGGATAAAGGCTGTGTTCCTCAGGTAAGGGGCCAGCGGGGATAGGTGGGGGGAGAATCCATATTTAGTTGACGTGAGTGTGTCCTTTTTAAAAGGTGCAGATTTCAATATAAATTGGCACATTTGTTTTAACCTTGTTATACACCCTTGCCTCTAGTTCCACTCAGCTAATTGTCCAGTGCATCTGCCTTGCAAAGATTTATCATAGAGTTGTACTGGGAAGTATGTGATTTGACAGCCACAGAAAGTCTGGTCTGTGAAAAGGGGGATTTGTAAATGTTGCAAACGAGATATGCTTCTTTTGCAAGCTGTTTTTAGATATACCTCAATTTAAAAAAATATAGATATTTTTATTTTTATTTGGGAGGGTGATATCTAGTGAGGTTTATTTTTTCCTTTGGGGGTGGGCCTTTTTTAACTGTTTATCTTAGCCATTGTTTAATTTTTCTTAGACATTGTTTTCTTGTAATCAGTTTGTTGTAATTGAGTGGCTTGTTGGATACAGTAATTGACACATCATTTGCTAATACTGTTTGTGGCACCACCTGCACTCACCCAATATCTATTTATAATGGTTAAGGAAATATTGGAAGTTCTGTACAGTTTTCCTTTTACACTTCTAGTGAAAACACAAAACTTAGAAAAAACATTTATTTAATATTATGTTTTTCATACAAATCAAATGATCTTCTAAAGGTGCAAATATCGCACTCTGATTTAGGCAGGTTAAAAAAACAACAACTCTTTTTTTTAGAGCACAGCATGTGAATGCAGGATCATGTAAAGAGTGTTAGTAGTATATTTTGCTTTTACTCTTAGTTGGCCAGAGTAATTTAAATCACGTGTAAAATAATAATGCTTTTAATGTATTTTATATTCTTTGTTTGTAGGGAGGAAATGACTACGAAATCTACACTGATCCAAGAACAATTGGATATTCTGTGACATCTCCCAGTGACACAATGAGACTCTGTAAAGAATTATTTTTTCAATAAACATTCATTCTTTAGTGTTTGGTGTTTATGTTGAAATGAGCTGTTGTATACATTTAAACAAATTTACATATTTTAAGTCTCTAAGACATTGTTTTTTTGTGTGTGGGGGGGTTTATAGGGTATGCGTTTAGAGCTATAAATTAAAAGAACACCCCATTAAAAAAATATATATACAGCTTTAACATTTTAAGTGTTCCTTTAACCTTGTAATTACCAGGTGCCCCCCAATACCTTAAAATTGTAATGTAGCTTACCTTTTTATCCAGCAGCAAGTCCCTCTCACCTCTCCACCACTCTGCCCTGGAGACTGTCATTGATTGCAAAATCCTCTTCATCACAATAGTTCAAACAGAGTAGATGTGGAAGCCCTACTGCCTGTCGGCTTGACTACCAGGGTTATTTGCAGATTAATAAAGGTGCAGATTGCTCTTGAAATCAGCTGAACGTCTTGGTGCTAGGAGAAGATTGGGAGATTCTGCTGAGCAGTTCTGTGCGTAAATCATTTACTTTTTTGTTTTCAGCAAATAAGATGTAAAGTTTTCAATAAATTACATCATTGCCATCAGTAAAACAATGTAAACATATCTGGTATATAAGAGTCAAACATGATCCAAAAGAAAAATTATAATTTATCATAAGGAACGCAATATAGATGCATAGGTATGCAAAAGCTTTATAGGATACAAGAATCCAAGTGGGGGAAAAGGTTATGTTACCTGAATCTACCTTGAAGAGTATATTAACGAACCATGAGCCTCTTTGTAGGTAGATTATAGTTCAGACCCACTGAAAAACATTTTTTTAAGTAAAAGGTCTTGCTAGGGATGGGGTCAGAAGGAAATAATAGCAAGAAACTGTTGAAAATGACAGAAGACTGTTTAAAAAAAAATTGTGGCATTAGGATTATAAATCATCTAACATTTAAAATGTGCATGTCACTGGGATGGTACATGGGGCTCTTTAGTCACAAATCCTGGCCTCCTTTGCAACTCATGGACAAGAACAGGCAGAAATCGCATCATGTCAGGGGCCTGGACTGGCTGCAGGCAAACTGGAAGTGTGAGGGGGGGAGTGAGGGGGATTTGGCGATGGGCCAACAGGGAAGATAAAAAGTTATCTCTGGTTGGAACATATAGGACCAACATTAACCAAACACCAGATCCTAACCACTCCAGCATACCCAAATAGGGGCATATGGAATAATTTGATCTAAACCTCCTCAGATGCAGGAAAACACATAAAGGAAAAACACATGAAGGGTTATTCACTATACACCAAATGTTGCCCAGATGCACAACATTTTGTGAAAAAGATAAAATTCTGATTGAATTACTAAAATCAAATTAGGTCAAAATTCTGTCCTGACTGAATCTGCCCCATTCGGCAGGATAGGTTTCGGGTCTGCTTTTAAATCAGTGTTTTTCACACCTGAATCCTTTAAAAAGTATAGAGTCAGGAAAATAATAAAATCATGGGCGCTTGGCCCAAGCAGGACTGGCATGCCCTTTGGAGGGTTTCACTGGAGCAGGTTCCTATTTTGTCTAAATATACCAGTTTGGGTGGGGGGGGGACACTTAATGTGCTTTTTCCGCACCGCTTCTTTGTACGTCCTGTAAAGACACTAGCCCTGTAGAAAATGCGCAATGATCCCAGGAGCCGTACTGGATCCAAAGAGCGAAGGAGAAAATACATTACAGGTCTTCAAGGCACAGGTAGGGAAGTTGGATGGGCCACTTCAAAACTACCGTATATACTCGAGTATAAGCCGACCCGAATATAAGCCGAGGCCCCTAATTTTACCCCAAAAAACTGGGAAAACTTATTGACTCGAGTATAAGACTAGGGTGGAAAATGCAGCAGCTACTGGTAAATTTCTAAATAAAATTAGATCCTAAACAAGTTATATTAACTGCATTCATTATATACACACACTGTAAATAAATATTCAGTGTGTGTGTGTGTATGAATGCAGTGTGTATATGAATGCTGTGTGTGTATGCAGTGTGTGTATGAATGCAGTGGGTATATAATGAATGGAGTGCAGTGTGTGTATATGAGTGCAGTGTGTGTATATGAGTGCAGTGTGTGTATATGAGTGCAGTGTGTGTATGAGTGCAGTGATACCGGAGAAACTGACGGAAGCGAAGCACAGAGAGATGGACACAGGTTTCTTCAGGAAGGAAGAGATTCTTTATTGGATCACCGATCGGGACTCAGAGGGACTAGCGTCACCAAAATACCACAAGTTCTGAGCCCCGGACAATAGTGCAGGCTCCTTATATAGGCACATAACTCCTCCCATATTAAGCTCCACCCGCACATTCTCTTGACCAATCAATACAAATAAGAATTAACTTCCTGCTTGACCGCATGGCTTGTCCAGCACAATGGAGGAGGGGAATACTACATCCTGTATTCTTGCACATGCTCCGTACACTACTGATCGTATCTTGCCTCGTGCAACCAACTGATCGATACGTCAGCATATGCACGTACACATGCCACGTGGTAATCTCGGCCTACTAAATTTATTTTTACCGAGATTCCACCACATTCCCCCCTTTGATGCCTCTTGATATTTCACAATTACTTGAGGCATCACTTAACCTTAGTTTGCATACACCGCAAGTTACCTTGAACCAGACCAGACTTAACTTATGATGTGAATCTTTAACACTCATCTTCCTGCATTGGTTCTCCCTGATCTAGAGCCTTATACTTATAAATTGCCATTATCTGTGCAGCAGCCTTCCTCTCTGCTATATTTTCTATCAGGCTTTGCACAGACCTAACTACTAAGGGTATAAGACACGGCAGGAGTAGACACAACATTAAAATCAGTAGGACTCCACCTACCACTGCCTTAAGCCCTCCAAACCACTCATACCAGCTACCAAACCAACTGCTTGGATTATACCCTTTCCATACCTGAGTAGGCACATGCGCTAGTTTAACCATATGGCTAGTAAGCTCAGCTATTGCTTGCCCTTCGTCATCTATTTGAAGACAGCAATTGCTCAGGTTAAACTTCCCACATACACCTCCCTCTACTGCCAAAAGGTAATCCAAGGCTAATCTATTTTGGTAGACTGCTGTCCTCATCCTGGTATTATGCTTCGCTAGAAGATTGAGCGCTTGTGATGTTTCGTTAGTAATAATCTCAACCACCGCCTGTAATCTTATAATACGGTTGAGCATATAAATAGGGGTTCTATAACCAAAGGTACCATCTTCTGCCCACGTGGCTGGCCCATAATAATCTATGATACGCTGGGGAGGCCATTCATCATCTTCCCAGGCGCCTATCTCTATGGGTCCCCTTTTCTTCCTATGATTCACATCATACACTTTAACACCTAAAGTCTCACCTGTTTCAATCGGTAACAAGAAGAAGGATGGTTTGAGCATACCCAACACACATGCCCCTTCCCAGTCCTGTGGCAACTCCGAATAGGCTTTCTTACCACAGATCCAGTACAAATTTGCTGGGGCTCTCCAGGTAGATGTGATGGATAAATCAAACCACACATCCTTTAAATTGGCGTATCTAGCAAACGGGTTAGATGGTTCTGAGACATTTTAAGCCGACCACCAAGTTGTATTCTTTGTATCATCATCATAAGCTTTTTGCCCTAGACAAGTTAATTCTCCTACAGAAGTGTTATACATTATTCCTTTCCTTGCTATGCAAACATAACCTATGATGGAGGTCTTTAATCTCCACTCAGATTTACCTCTAACACTCATATGATAATCGGCTTGTGTAGATATTAGTTGGTCAACTGCCTCAGAACCGGACATTACCTCCTTTGCTTCCCAAGGCCATTGGTCTCCCATGTTAGTACCTCCACACACATAGCAGTTGGTAACATTAAGACTACCGGCAATACTTTCGGCTAAATCAATGAACAGGTTTTTAGCATTATGGGGGATCTTATTATCTATACTCATCTCTTCATAAAAGGAATGGTATACTTGATGAGTTTGGGAGGATACTGTATCAGTCTCTATCCCTATAAACAATACTGTCCCAGGATCTAAATCCGTCCCGTATATCTGAAACCCAAATAAATTGCCATACTTGTCTAAGAACTTATCGGGGTTATTTATAAGTATATGGATGGGATTGCATTCCATAGACTTACAATATGGGCTGGTAGGCAACTTAGTCACTATCATGTCTTTGTCTACTGTCTGTCCCCAAGTCGCCCACCCCACACAAGACCAATATGGGCAAAAGTTATAGTCTTTATTCGGGCATCTAGGACTCACATATTTATTTTTACTACTGGGACAAATATATTTATCATTAGACCCATACGTCCTCTCCCATCTAAGATCCCCACATACATTCCACGGCTTTCTACCACTTGATATCGCTTTACACGCATCAAATAGCAGAACACCCGAAGAATGTACGGATTCTAACACTGTCTTATTAATTAGGGTCCCCTGAGGATCTCCATTCCTGAGAGTCAACCAAATTGTACGGGGTTGATACTCTGGACTGAAGCACTTAGGTTCTCCTACTCCTAAATGGCACACACTATAGTCTATATTTAGGTATCTACATCTCGATACATCTCCTTTACACTCATATTGTGAATGCCAAATTAGGGTTTGGGAAATATGGTTACCTGTTCTCGTAGTCTTAATGCATACCTCACAGCTAGGAGTGTCGGTACCTCTACCTTCCTGAATATAAAAATACACATAAATAAACACTATCATCAACACATCTTTCGCCGTCATCCTCAGTCTTCGTCCGTGCGAAGGCACCTCAGCTTCCAGGATGTAAGGGCTGCAGGGAATGGAGTTCTGCTCGTCTTCACAGGAGTCCCTTCGAGACTTTCCCTGGCTTATAAACTATACGTCGGTGGGCGGACAGGCTTTATTATGGCCTTCTCACTCACGCACCAAATCCCAAAAATAATAAAATTTGTAATCCACAATAGTTCCTCGTTACTCCGACTGAGTAGTGCGTTTTAACCGGATCTTGCAGGGATTCTCTGGATCTGCTGTAACTTGCCAAGAATCGACTGCTGCTGGTTTAACCCTGGAGTGATGTATCCACGGAGTCACTTCGGCTACTTTTATCGCTGTAGGGGTAGACAAAAGAACAACATAAGGACCTCTCCACTTGGGCCCTAACGGTACATTATTCCACTCTTTAATCCACACTTGGTCTCCTGGGTGGTAACTATGAACTGGGGGATAAATATTCACAGGTAATCTATCTTGTACCCATTTCTGTACCTCCTCCATAGTCTTACCCAACTCTACAACCTGCTGCCGGGTAATTCCTTCTCCCAACTGACTCAAGTCCCCCCTTAAGTTACCAAGTACGGGAGGTGGTCGCCCATACATGATTTCAAAAGGAGAGAGGCCCATCCTTCTGGTAGGGGTACTGCGGATTCGCAATAAAGCTATGGGTAAGAGAACGTTCCACTTAAGTTGGGTTTCCTGACACATTTTAGCCAACTGATTCTTAATAGTTCTATTCATTCTCTCTACCTTACCAGAACTCTGGGGTCTATATGCCGTATGAAGCCTCCACTTTATACCAAGCATATGAGTCAGTTGCTGTAGGCACTGGTGAACAAAAGCTGGACCATTGTCCGATCCTATAGAACAGGGTAGTCCATATCGGGGTATTATTTCTCGTAGCAGGAATCTCACAACTTCTCCTGCTTTCTCTGTACGAGTAGGACATGCTTCTACCCAGCCTGAATAGGTGCACACAATTACCAGCAGGTAACGATGTCCACCCGATTTAGGCATCACTGTAAAGTCAATTTGTAAATCGGACATGGGGAGTCCCCCCATAAACTGGACTCCTGGTGGCTTTACTGGTCCTTGTCTTGCATTATTTTTAGCACACGTTACACATCTTCGTACAATGGCCTGAGTCAAGTTGGACAATCTTGATATGTAGAAATGTTTTCTGAGAGATTCTTCTGTACTGTCTCTCCCAGAATGTGTCCCGTTGTGATAATTTTGGACAATTTCTACCGCTAGTGATGCTGGTATGACTATTCTTCCATCTTCTAGCTGATACCACTTGTTCTCCAAATACTTTCCTTGTTCAGTCTTTAACCACTCCTCTTCTTGAGCTGTATAAACTGGAGTCCATTGGGACAGTGGAGTTGGTATAAGAGCAGCTATATGCCCCACATACTCCTGTCTTCCTGATTCAGCAGCACGCTTAGCTGCACTATCTGCCATCCGATTTCCTTTGGTTACATCACCATCTCCTCTCAGATGCGCTCGACAATGTATGATACCGACTTCTTTCGGCTCCCACACTGCTTCCAATAGTTGTAGGATTTCAGCTGCGTACTTGATTTATTTGCCTTCTGAATTCAGTAGTCCTCTTTCTTTATACAAAGCTTCGTGGGCATGAGTGGTTAAAAACGCATATTTGAAGTCCGTGTAGATGTTCACTCTTAAACCTTCAGCCAATTGTAACGCTCGTGTCAGTGCTATCAATTCTGCCTTTTGTGCTGATGTTCCTTTCGCCAGTGGCCGAGCTTCTATCACCTTGTCTATTGTTGTTACTGCATATCCTGCATAGCGGATCCCTTCTTTCACATAACTACTGCCGTCGGTGTAATATTGAACATTGGGGTTCTGGATGGGAAAGTCACGAAGATCTGGTCTACTTGAAAATACTTCATCCATTACTTCCAAACAATCATGTTGACTTTCAGTAGGTTGTGGCAAAAGGGTAGCTGGATTTAAGGTATTTACAGTCTCTAAATGCACTCTTGGGTTTTCACACAACATTGCTTGATACTTGGTCATACGGCTGTTACTAAACCAATGATTTCCTTTGTAATCCAACAACGTCTGTACTGCATGTGGGACTCGTACATAAAGTTCTTGACCCAGAGTGAGTTTATCAGCTTCAGCTACTAGCAGGGCGGCTGCAGCTACGGCTCTTAGACAAGGTGGAAGTCCGCTGGCCACTGCATCCAATTGCTTAGACATGTAGGCAACAGGTCTTTGCCATGATCCCAAGTACTGTGTCAATACTCCCACAGCCATTCTTCTTTGCTCATGTACATACAGGTAGAATGGTCGTGTATGATCAGGTAGACCTAATGCTGGGGCACTCATCAAAGCCTTCTTCACATCTTCAAATGCCGTTTGCTGTTCTTGGGTCCATAAGAAGGGGTCGTGCTCTGTACCTTTGATAGCTGCATACAGAGGTTTTGCCAGTATCGCGTAGCTGGGAATCCATATCCTACAGAAGCCTGCTGCCCCCAAGAATTCTCGCACTTGTCTTCTATTCTTGGGTATCGGTATTTGGCACACAGCTTCTTTTCTCTCTGGCCCCATAATTCTTTGACCTTCAGAGATATGGAATCCCAGATATTTGACAGTTGGCAAACACAACTGAGCCTTCTTTCTAGACACCTTGTATCCTGCCTTCCAGAGAATGTGTAGTAGATCGTGCGTTGCTTGCTGACAGATTTCTTTTGTAACTGCTGCTATCAACAAGTCATCTACATATTGTAACAATACACACTCTCCTGGGATGGACTCGAAATCCAGTAGATCTTGACTTAGAGCTGAACCAAATAGGGTAGGTGAATTTTTAAACCTTTGGGGCAGTCTTGTCCAAGTCATTTGGCGTTTTGAGCCCGTTACAGCGTTCTCCCATTGGAAAGCGAAAATACATTGACTTTCTGCGGCAATTCGGAGGCAAAAGAAGGCATCTTTGAGGTCTAAGACTGTAAAGTAAGTAGCCCCGCCCGGAATTAAAGCAAGCAGGTTATATGGATTGGGTACAACTGGATGTATACTAACAACCGCATCATTGACTGCTCTCAAGTCCTGCACAGGTCGATACTCATCTGTACCGGGCTTTTGAACAGGCAGCAATGGGGTGTTCCAGGGGGAAGTACAGAATTTTAGGATACCATACCGTATGAACTTATCCAGATAAGATTGGATGTTCTTCTTAGCCTTCTGCGGGATGTGATATTGTCTTAGGCTCACTGGATAAACCCCAAGTTTTAGTTCAATTTTTATAGGTGGAATATTGCGGGCCAGTCCTGGTGGGTTGTTCTCTGCCCAAACTCCTGGTATGTTGAATAATGACTCATCACTCCTAGGGTTTTGGCAAGTCAACGCTGTATAAAGTCGCCACTCTTCTTCCTTTGGTACGGATAATGTCATGATACCTGAAGGTCCATTAAACTTTAAGGATGTTGTTCCATTTGGTAGGAACGTAATCTGCGCTTGTAATTTTGATAGCATATCACGTCCCAGCAATTGGACTGGACATTCAGGCATATAAAGGAATTGATGTTTTACTACGTGGCCTCCCAATGTACAGAGTCGACTTTTAAGAACCGGTTTTTCAGCACTTCTTCCAGTTGCTCCTATTACAGTAATAGTCCTTCCAGATGGAGGAGCAACTAGATTAGTCACCACTGAATGTTCAGCACCAGTGTCGATCATGAACGCACTCCTTTTCCCCCCTATTGATACATCGACCATAGGCTCCGCTCGACCAAGGGGGATGGAGCCCGGTCGGTATCAATAGTCCTCCATGACCGTGTCAGCCAATCCTACAAAGTCCCTGCCTTCTCTATCGCGGGACCTTTGCGCTGCTGGGATATACCTATCTTCCCTAACACTTCCTCTGTTCCCATTACTCCCTCTATTACCATTACTCCCTCCGGGGCCTCCTCTACCTCTCGCTCTGCCTCTAAAGTTTCCGTAACCTGCCCTGGGTTGGTCTCTCTCATACTGCTCTCTTTGTGGACATTCGTTCCTCCAATGCCCTTCTTCCTTGCAATTCGCGCACTGATTCCTACTCAAGGGCTCCCTACTCCATCTACTATCGCCTCTATCTGGGCCCCGTCTATCTACGCCTGCGATCGCTACCGCTAGCATGTCTGCCTTTCTACGCATCTTGCGCTCTTCTTCTTTCTTACTTTCTGTTTCCCTGTTCATATACACCTTATTCGCTACCTCCATTAGTTGGGTGATAGACATACCTGCAAACCCTTCTAACTTTTGTAGCTTGCGCTTAATATCTCCGTAAGCTTGGCTGACAAAGGCGGAGTTCACCATTCGGGAATTATCTGCGTCTTCCGGATTAAAGGGGGTATACAAGCGGTACGCCTCCAATAATCGGTCATAAAAGACACTGGGCGCTTCATCGCTTTTCTGAATCACCTCAACTGTCTTCGACATATTAATGGCTTTCTTTCCTCCAGCTTTCATGCCAGCAATTATAGCGTCTCTATAGGCTCTGAGTTGAACCATATCAGCACCATTTACATTCCAATCGGGATCGGTGTTGGGATAATGTGTTGCGGCCCATGCTGATGGATTGGCTTGGTTTAAAGTACGGGCTTTATCCTCTAGTGCTTTAATGGCCGCTTGATTAATTCTTGTCCTTTCCTCATTGTTGAATAAAGTCATTAATAACTGCTGGCAATCAGCCCATGTCGGGTTATGTGTCTGTACTATTGAGGTGAACAGATCAGTCATAGCTTGTGGTTTCTCAGTATACGAGGAATTGTGGGTCTTCCAATTTAAGAGATCGGTTGTCGTGAACGGGACATATACAAAGACCGGGTCAGCATGTGCCATTTGGCCTGCGGCATCGATATAGGCTGACCCAGGATTCAGACGAAGAGGCATCTGATAGTGTTTTAATTGTTGGGCACCGGTCAGTTGTCGGGTCTGTATGGGGCTACGTGGAGGGGCGTCAGTCATAGGTTCCAGTCGGGGAGAAATAGGGTATGGAGATGTGGGAGCTTGGTTTTGGGAAAAGGTTGTAAATAAAACACTTCGAGTCGAGCTAGATGAAGCTTGACCGGAAGTCTGAAGTGGCGCCAAATCAGGATATTCGGATTTAATGGGGGTTGGTTCTGATTCCGGAAGGGGAGATTTAGTACGAGAGGGGGTGGATTCTGTACTGGAGGAGGAAGCGGAAGTGGATGAGGACAATGAGGGAAGGGTTGCAGGACTTCCTGCATTTGCGTCACTTCCTCTTAACGGAAAGTAAGGGGGCGGCAAAGGGATCTCGGACTCAGGGGGCGTGTCCAAAATGGGCCTAACACCAGTCCTAGTGGACAAACAAGTCCTAGCTACCATGAGGCGACATTGCTCCTCGTGGCATGTCTGGAGCCATTTTGGCGAGTCATTTACGGCCTGTCTCCAACAATCAATATAAGGAAACTGGCCGTAAAGTTCAGGCCTACCCGATACAGCCACGTGTAAGCGCTGTACCAGAGTTGGATCCAAACTGCCACGTGGCGGCCATGCCGCAACCAAAGTAGGCCACTCCCTAGTACACAAAGTGACCAAACGTACAGGAGACATTTTAACCCCAAAATCACATATCTTGAATCCCTTTTTAAAATTCTTCACCATACAACCTAAGGGATCCGGAATCGTTGACTGCGACGCGCCCATACTTATCAATGGAACGTCGTTGACAACGAATACTATGCACGCGTACTATTCAACAGTCACACCCGTTTCCTCTGGCAACAGCACCACGTGGTACAGTTACCAAGTGAAACGTATACAATAACACAATAAACACTCAGGGAATTCCCGTACACACACAGCTGTTACACCAGTCACTAAATAATCAATATTATGCCCTTTGGCGAAACTATACAGTCACCCACGCTATAATTCTCTATATACGAATTACCCGTCTATAACACACCCCAGTAACATCGTCTTTTACAAATAGCGGTTACAGTACGGTTAGCATAGGTCAAAGCACAAGTTAAGGTCACAATACAATTATTAGTGGTTATGGTGTTAAACATGCAATGGACGACAATGATTAGTACTTATATACAGTGTCAGTAAATATACAGGGTTATGGTACCGTGCACTATAATACAGCAACACACTATTAACACTCTCGCTAGACGGCTGAGCTCGCGCTATCTAACAAGATATACACTTTACTAAACAATCTTTATCACATTTACAATTCCCAACTAAACTATTGGCCAGTACCTTGATGGACTACCTAAAACTATATACACCCGTTTTGGTTAGCCACACTGCCCAAGCACCACATATAGCGAGCTAGAGGACCGAATTTACACAGGCGCCTCTTAGTCGATTACTATCAAAAATCTAGTGGGTTCCAAATTTACACGCCTTCCCACTTAGCCAAGATAGGTTGAGAGCTAGCGAACCGAATTTACACAGGCGCCGCTTAGTCTCCCGGTCCCTCCGACCTAGCGAACGTAATATACACCCTAGAACGCTAGTCTAGACAAGACACCGGTGTCCGGCTAGGGCTATTTACACAGGACCCCGCCTGACTAACCAAATCAAACGGTCTGACTAAAGAGCGTTCGATTGAGCGGTGCGCCTTCGCTCCTTCCCTCCGACAGAGGGGGCAGATTCCATACACAAATAACCCCTTATGGGCATAGGCGTGCGCACGGGGTGTGCCGGGTGTGCCTGGGCACACCCTAATCCCCATGGCACGCCTATGTATTAAGTCCTGCAGGAACAGCGTTCCTGCACTTTTATTTGAGCAGGAACGCTGTTCCTGCAGGCACTCAGCTCCCTCTATGTTCCCCCTGTCATGGGGGAGGAGGGGGGGCCAAGAGGTGAAGGACCCCCACCCCCCGGTCAAGCGCCGGTCTCCACTCAGCCGCGGCGAGGGAGCTGTGTGCTCTCTGCTTCCTCTCGCCGCGCGCTGTCTGCTGATGCCGGAGCCGGAATATGACGTCATATTCCGGCTCCCAGCTACAGCAGACAGCCCGCACGGTGAGAGGAAGCAGAGAGCACACAGCTCCCTCGCCGCGGCTGAGTGGAGACCGGCGCTTGACCTACCCACTGGACCCCAGGGACAAGTCCACCAGCACTCCAGGTAGGGAGGCTGGGTGGACATTTTTTAATTAAAAAATAATACTCTGTATGTATGTGTCTGTGAATGTATGTATGTGTGTGTATGTGTGAGTGTGTCTGTGAGTGAGTGTGTCTGTGAATGTATGTGTGTGTGTGTCTGTGAGTGATTGTGTCTGTGAATGTGTGTGTATGTGTGTGTGTGTGTCTGTGAGTGATTGTGTCTGTGAATGTGTGTGTATGTGTGTGTGTGTCTGTGAATGTATGTGTGTGTGTGTGTGTGAGTGAGTGTGTCTGTGAGTGAGTGTGTCTGTGAATGTATGTGTGTGTGTGTCTGTGAGTGATTGTGTGTGTGTGTGTGTGTGTCTGTGAATGTATGTATGTGTGTGTGTGAGTGTGTCTGTGAGTGAGTGTGTCTGTGAATGTGTGTATGTGTGTCTGTAAGTGTGTCTGTGAATGTAGGTGTGTATGTCTGAGAGTGTGTGTGTCTGAATGTGTGTGTCTGTCTGTGAGTGTGTGTATGGGTGTGTGTCTGTAGGTGTGTGGGTGTCTGTGAATGTATGTGTGTGCACGCGTATATATGTGTGTGTCTGTGTGTCAGTGTGTGTGTGCACGCATATATATATATATACACACACACACGTGTATATTATTTTTTTTGGGAGGTGGGAAAAGAGTTCCCACACTTTATTCCCCAGGACTTCACTGGAGATCTCCGGATCTCCCCTGTCGGCTCACGCAGAGTCGGCACTATCAGAGTGCCGGCTCCGCTCTAAGCCTCCATGGGCTGGCGGGGAGATCAAAGATCTACCTCACCAGCCGACAGCAACATGGAGGGAGGCAGTAGAGGACCCGGGGAGCTCTAGACAGCAGCTCCGCCAGGTTCCTCTCACGAGATCTGAGCATTGCCACGGCAACACTCAGATCTCGCGAGAGTTAACTCTAGCCCCGCATGCTAGAGTTCACTCTCCACTGGACCACCAGGGATGGCACATGGCAGCAAGGATCCCCCCTCCCTATATAAGGTAGGGAGGGGGGATATTTACTAATCTGCCCCCACCTCCACAATTCCTCCAAACATACAGCCCGCACGCTCACACACACAGTACACTAACCGCACCCTCACAAACACACACAGCACCTTTACAAACACACAACACCCTCACACACAGCACACTAACAGCACCCTCACAAACACACACAAACAGCACCCTAACAAATACACGACACCCACACACATCACACAAACGGCACCATCACACGCACACGCACACATCACACAAACAGCACCCTCACACACACAGCACCCTCACACAGCACAGTAACAGGACCCTAACAAACACACACACACACAAACACCCTCACCCACATAGCACACTACCAGCACCCTCACACAGCACACGAGCAGCACACACATACACAGCAGTGTATGTGTGTGTGTATGTATGTATATATATATATATATTACATATATACACATGCGCCGTGTGTTTGTGCTTTAGGGTGCACACCCTAATGCAATAGGCTGCGCACGCCTATGCTTATGGGCCTACCGCACAATCGGTATACCCCTAGTGGGTCTGCCGTCTAAAACAGCAGTTGTCTTACCTCCTCGTTCCTGAACCTGAGTTCACACTCATCGACGGGGACACCCCAGCACTTCTCACGTAGAGGCCGATGATCTCCTGGACAACAGACCAGTGGCGCCGAGACGAAGGGAGGTCCACGCAGAAGTTCAGGGGTGCAGCCGTAGAGAACGTGGGCAAAGATAGACCGTCTCACGCCTCTGCCTCTCAGCTACCGTTGAACGATGAGCTTCCCGGCCAATGCACCAAATGATACCGGAGAAACTGACGGAAGCGAAGCACAGAGAGATGGACACAGGTTTCTTCAGGAAGGAAGAGATTCTTTATTGGATCACCGATCGGGACTCAGAGGGACTAGCGTCACCAAAATACCACAAGTTCTGAGCCCCGGACAATAGTGCAGGCTCCTTATATAGGCACATAACTCCTCCCATATTAAGCTCCACCCGCACATTCTCTTGACCAATCAATACAAATAAGAATTAACTTCCTGCTTGACCGCATGGCTTGTCCAGCACAATGGAGGAGGGGAATACTACATCCTGTATTCTTGCACATGCTCCGTACACTACTGATCGTATCTTGCCTCGTGCAACCAACTGATCGATACGTCAGCATATGCACGTACACATGCCACGTGGTAATCTCGGCCTACTAAATTTATTTTTACCGAGATTCCACCACAGCAGTGTGTGTATAATGAATGCAGTGCAGTGTGTGTATGAGTGCTGTGTGTATATAATGAATGCAGTGTGTGAGTGCAGTGTGTATATAATGAATGCAGTGCAGTGTGAATGCAGTGTGTATGTATGAGTGCAGTGTGTGTGTATGAGTGCAGTGTGTGTGTATGAGTGCAGTGTGTGTATGAGTGCAGTGTATATATAATGAATGCAGTGCAGTGTGTGTATATGAGTGCAGTGTATATATAATGAATGCAGTGCAGTGTGTATGTATGAGTGCAGTGTGTATGTATGAATGCAGTGTGTATGCAGTGTGTGTATGAATGCAGTGTGTGTATATAATGAATGCAGTGCAGTGTGTGTATGAGTGTGTATGAATGCAGTGTGTGTGTGTGTGTGTGTGTGAGTGCAGAGCATTGGTGGGGTGGGCATTTTATTAATTATTATTATTTATATATTATTATAATATATATTTTTTTAATGTTATTATTTTTTTTCTTATTATTATTTTTTTATTTTATTATTATTTTTTCGTCCCCCCTCCCTGCTTGTTAGCTGGCCAGGGAGGGGGGCTCTCACTCCCTGGTGGTCCAGTGGATGGGCTGTAGGAGGGGGGCTGTCAGGAAGCTGTAACTTACCTTCACCGCAGCTCCTGTCAGCTCCCTTCTCTCTCCTCCGTCCGTGCAGCTCCCAGGTCAGCTCCCTCTGCAAGTCTCGCGGCCGCGCGGAGCGTTGCCACGGTAACCCGTGGCAACGCTCTGACCCCGCGGCTCTCGCGAGAGTTGCAGAGGGAGCTGACCTGGGAGCTGCACGGACGGAGGAGAGAGAAGGGAGCTGACAGGAGCTGCGGTGAAGGTAAGTTACAGCTTCCTGACAGCCCCCGGTCCTTGTCTGTATTATGGCAATGAAAATTGCCATAATACAGACAACTGACTCGAGTATAAGACGAGTGAGTGTTTTTCAGCACAAAAAATGTGCTGAAAAACTCGTCTTATACTCGAGTATATACGGTATATAAAAATCAAATGTGTGTGTAGCCTACTGATTAAATATAGCAGTCCCACAAGACTGATAAATTATTGAACCATCTACTATTATATTTATATTTATTTATTTTTAAGCTAATTAGATGGCATTCCATCTATTTACAGACAATTTGGCCCTTATGGAAAAAGAGGTGGTTGACAAGATGCACATTCACAAATTGTCATTTTCTTTCTTTTTGCAAGCTAATGATAAAAATAAAACAAAAACTCTTCATAATATTGGCTCTTTCAGAGTAAAACATTTAATTATACAGTAAGCATACTCACATGCAGAATCAGACAATCTCACTCACACACAAGCTCATTGATACACAGCCTCATAGACAAACAATCTCACTGACATACATAAGCTTATTGTCATAAAAACACAAGCTCACTCACTATGTAAAGGCTGACCAGCACTTGTTAGCCAGTAGCCACATTTAAAAAGTGAAGAAAAAAAATTATGGTAGGTTTTGAGTCCCATCAAGTCACCAATGGCTTTGTTTTGGGATTATTTTGGGGTGGGAGCAGTGGCGGAACTAATGTAGAGAGGGCCGTAATGCAAGAAATATTTTTGGGCCCCCCTCTGGCGCAAGAGTGGTCAAAAGGTAGATGCTATGCCAGAGGATCTACCATTTGCCCATACTTGCTGGGTTGTATTTGTGTGCAGCGTTTGGCCGTTTGAATTTAAGCATTTTTTTGTATAGCCATTGAAATGCAGTTGTGTATTTGTATGTAGTGTTTGCTTTTAAGTGCAGGTGCACTTTTGTGTGTAGTGTTCGTGTTTGATCGATGGGGTGCTTGTATATAATTTTAGTATTTTAATTCAGGAGTGTGATTTTATGTAATGTTTTCTTTTAAATGCAGATGAACATTTGTGTATAGTATTGGTGTTCGAGTGGCTTGTTCGTGCCTTTCTGCCTGGGCGTTCAGTAGATTGAATCTATCGAACAAACAGACGAATGACCGACCACCTGGGAATGTAGTGTGCCGTCAATTGACCGCCCAAAAGCTGCGGTTACCCGCCGCTTAATTGATGAACGCTGGGTGCCCTCTGTTCGTTTGCCGAACATGTGGCAGCGGCCATTTTAAACTCCCGAACGGCCAGCGGTGTTCAGCTCCAAATCTATGGAACTCAAAACGGACACTATTTGCATGAACACCGCTGAGCCGCCGACCTTCCTTCTCCTTCAATTCATGGGAACGCTGTCCGTTTGGTACTTTGACTTAGTGACTTAGCTACCCCAGATAGCTATGCCATGGAGCCCATTTGTGTAATGAAAGACTTTGGCTCCATGGCAATTGGACTGTATGTATATGATCTGAGCGCCATTCGGTAGTGTGCGGTCAGATCTAAGCTATCTGGGGATGAGTTGACAGAGCCTCTTGGCCCCACTGGTTAAGCCAATATCAGAGGCAACCAGATTGGACTGCAGAGAGGGCATCCGAAAAGAGATGTGGGACCAAACCCTGGAGGGTGTCCAACGTTGGCGAGGTGAGCGTCTCCCCAGCGTGGAGTAGCGGCTACAAGCCCGAGTGGCCCTACCGATGCCTATGCTGGGAGAACAACCCTGGGAGGAATTGGTGATATCGCTTAATTCACTGGCACGGAGGGAACTGGGTATTGACGATGCCTACCAGGCCCTACGTTGGTACGCGGTTCAGCGTCTTCCCGGAATGGCCAAGTTCGACAGACCGGAGGGCAAGGATTACAATGGCCCTGGCTTATTATGGGGGGGGGGGCTTTGCATTCGGGAGTGCGGCAGAGTCACGGCTTTGAGACATATATGATTACAGAGAAGGCCATGCTGGATCTCCCTATGGCTGAAGACCTAAAGCCAGACCTGATTGAATTGGCCGTCCAGGAATGGGAACTGGGGCAGGATTACCAGCACCTGATCAGCTTCAGTCAGTCACACTATACTCTGCAGGTACCGCCAGAGCAGTGGGAGCTCGAACAGGATCATGCTTACCTATTTAATCAAGTAACACCTCCTGTCTCTGACATGATGGGGCTTACGGAATGTACACCATCGGGAGCATTGAGTTTCATCCCTGCATCAGGAGACCTGGGGTCTGTACCACCTACTTCCCAACCAGCCCCAGAGATGAGAGACCTTATCGACTGGTCCTGGGAAGACCCACAGATGGCAGATATACATACACACACTCTGATAATTTGTGTGTGTACCTGTGTCCAGGTGTATGTATGTATCAAACATACATAAACACATACATGTGATATTTATTTTTGCAGCCACCCTCCTGTTAGCTTACCTTTTTACCACATACCTACCTTTAAAGAGTCCTCTACAGCATCAGGAACATTTATTGGGGGAAGTCCCATCACCATTATAGTGGCACTACAACTACATACATCAGAGCCGTATTTATAATCTCTTTAATTTTTACTAAGAAATTAAAATAAAACTTAAATTGACAGCCAAAAGGTCACCCTTTACCAGGGCCGGACTAGGGATACAAAGCAGCCCTGGAAAAAAAAAATCTATGCCAGCCCCATAAGTCATTGCGCCATATATTGTCGCATGTAATATGTAAAGCTATGTCTTGCCACCCCAGATGATTGAGTAATTGATATATATATATATATATATATATATATATATATATATATATTGTTTTTTCTAATATAAAATATTGGACCTTTCAGAGTAAAACGTTTAATTATACAGTAAGCATACTCACATGCAGACACAGACAATCTCACTGACACACAAGCTCATTGATACACAGCATCATAGACAAGCAATCTTACTGACATACATAAGCTCATTGACATAAAAACACAAGCTCACTTACTAGCAGACACACACACACACACGCACGCTCACTCACTAGCAGGCGCACACACACACACACAGCTTAATGTAGTGGTTCTGGTGTCTATAGCCTGTCCCTGCAGGCTTTTCAATGTAAATACTGACTTTTCAGAGAAAAGGCAGTGTTTACATTGCTTCCTACTGACACCTCTAGTGACAGACACTCAGACAGTCACTAGAGGTGCTTCCTGTGTCAGTGCAGCACAGTGTGCAGCACCTACATTCAGGGCCTTCATGCACTGGAGGGGCTGAACATTCCCCATAGAGATACATTGATTCAATGCATCTCTATGAGGAGATGCTGATTGGTGTAACGTTTTGCAGCTAATCCTATGGCAAAGCATTGGATTGGCTGAGATCATCAAGCTTGATAATCTCAGCCATAGAGGTAGGGCGTGGGGAAAAAAGTGAGTAAAAACACTTTTTAAAACACACACATACACCATGACAGACACACACACATATACCATGATACACATACATTGACTGACACACATACTACGACAGACACACACATACCATGATTACATACCATGACAGACACACACCATGACACAGACAGACCATGACACACACACACACCATGACACAGACACACACACCATGACACAGAAAGAGACACACACCTTGACAGACGCACACACCATGACACAGACAGACACACACACCATGACACTGACACACATAGCTGTCTGCCCACAGGTAGCAATTGTCTGTGCTGGTGGCCACAGGGGGAGCTGTGCTGTCTCTGCTCCCCAGCGCGCAGCTTAATGAGACCTGGGACGGAATATGACGTCCTATTCCAGCCCCGATCTCATTAAGTAGCGCGCGAGGGTGGGGGAGCAGAGCAGAAACAGCACAGTTTTCTCTGAAACTGCTATGTTTATAAAAAAAAAGGGTTAATCCTTGTGGCGAAACCAACCTCGCCACTGGGCCCTGGAGAAGCCTGTTTGCTAGCCTCCTACCTACTGACTATGGCCCCTGGGTTATTTGGGGCACATTGTACTGTATATTGCTGCTACTGGCCCTTTTAACAGCATCTATGGACATATTGGGACTTTTGGGACTACTGTCCCTTTAAGACTGTGATACATATTCTAGTGTACTGCCTGTAATATTATATGTGTATTAAGTTTAACCTGGGATATGTATGCAGCATTCATCTGATTGTTCGGTAGAATCACTCCATTTATTATATTGAGTGAAACTACCGAACAACCAGACCACCCAGGAATAAGTGTGCCTCCAATTACAGTTTGCAACAATGTTGCAAACGGGTAATTGGCAATCCGTGTAATGTATTCTTTGTCCTCTGGGTGGCCGCCATTCGGGAAACAAACACGTGGCGGCGGCCATCTTAAACTACCGAACAGCGGTGTTTTGCCGTCGAGTGTCTGGAACTAAAATCGGACACTTGACTAGGCAAACACCGCTGAGACCTCCATACTTCCAGAAATTCGTATGGAAACTACCGAATGACCCGCCGTTCGGTAGAAAGAACCCCACAAACAAGGGAATTCATTCAAACCCTCTCCAGGCTCTATAACACAGGCAATTCGTCTGTTTTCATTCCCTTGTTTGTGACCGACCGCAGGGCCAAAATGCATGGAACTGTTTTCGGATACTTTACCCATGCGGTCGGTCAAATCTTTGGAACCCCATATCTCCCGAACCATTCATCCGAATTACTTGAATTTTGGATATGTTGTCCCCCTGAATAAGGGCTATCCAGCGATGCTGGATTTAAAGGTGTACCCCCGGGTTTTGGGGTACATCCAGAACTTGGCTGAAAAAGTGTACCGGATAATTGAGTTTAATGTTATCTGAGGGGAGGGGATGTGTGGGCTGAACCATGTATGTGATTGGTTATTTCATGCCTCCCCCTGGGTGTGGCCTGTATGTGGATTAGTGTAATAAAAGCCAGGCTGGATGAGCCAGTCCAGAGTTCCTGTTTTACCCTCAAAGTGATGTGTCGTCTCATTATTGGGGGGAAGGATTTATTGCATGCTGTTCCAGTTGACTGCTAGGAGTACAAGCCTATTCGTATGGTTCCTATTCAATGGTCTACAGCATTCATATGCTTGGGAGAATTTAAAAGGTTTCTCGGATTCGGTGATTGTGGTGTCTGCCAGAGTGCTTGGAGTCCTCAGGAAGCACTAGGAGCATCCATTAACGGAGGTACCAAGTCGGGGTGCCAGGTGATCCGTTACATTGGTGGCAAGCGGTGGGATGGCGTCCTAGTGCGAGGTAAAGCAGCTCGGAGACACAGTACGTTTGGATTTACAAATTGAGGGCAACGCTAGCAGTCGTGCAGCGCCCCTGGGAGCAGACTAGTATGGAAGGTTCTGGCTCTGGAGATGATTGGCTGGCCGAGGTGAGGCAGCGAGTGGCCGAGTATGGGGATGATATACCCATGGAGACACGTCGGGTGATCTGGAACCAGGTCATGGCCGAGCGAAACACAAGGCTGGACCGAGAATTCCGGTTGGCGAAAGAGAGGAAGTATGCTCAGCAGCAGGAGCGTTACAGCAGCCGAGTAGAGGCTGCATCCGAGGAGGTTAGCCGTCTTTCCCTGAGGCGGCGGGAGGAACCCGAAGTGGGGGTCCTCATAGACTGGTCCTGTGAGGAACCACAACAGGCAGGTAGAGATGGGACCAAGGTCTCTCCACCGGGCCCACCGGGATGCTGGGCAGCCGGCCCAGATCCCCAGCAGCAGCCAGAGTTGCCAGGTGGGGAAGCAGGTGGCCCTTACTCACAAATGTTGAGGGGCCTCACGGATTGGTCCTGGGAAGACCCACAGATGGCAGGTGGAGATGGGACTGCGGTCTCTCTACCGGCCCTACAGGGATGCTGGGCAGTCGGCCCAGATCCCCAGCGGCAGTGTGCGTTACAGGGAGCTGAAGGTGCCGTTCTTGCTCCCCAGCGGCAGTCTACGGTGCAGGGAGAGGAGCCTGTTATCCCCTCTCCCCAGTGGCTGAAGGTGTGTAAGGGAGAGGAGTTTGTTATTCCCTCTCCCCAGCGGCATCGCAGCTCACCAAGGGGAGACAGTAAGCCCCTCACCAGCGCAGATGGGACCGGGGTCTCTGCGCCCTGCCTACAGGGAGTACAGAGGGTCAGCCCTGCTCCCCAGCTGCTGAAAGTGTGTAAGGGAGAGGAGTTTGTTACCCCCTCTCCCCAGCGGCAGCTTAGCACACCAAGGGGAGACAGTAAGCCCCACACCAGTGCAGATGGGACCGTGGTCTCTGCGCCCGAGTTACAGGGGGCAGAGGTAGTGGGTCCAACCCCCCAGCAGCAGCGTGATTTATTGGGAATTGGGAGCCCAGTCTCCACTCCCCAGCGGCAGTGTGATTTGTTGGGAATTGGGAGCCCAGTCTCCATTCCCCAGCGGCAGTGTGAATTGCAGGGAATTGGGAGCCCAGTCCCCATTCCCCAGCGGCAGGCTGAGTTACAGGGGGCAGAGGTAGTTGGTCCTACCCCCCAGCAGCAGAGTGATATGCCGGGAAGGCAGTGTGAAGTGCAGGGAGAGGAGAGCAGCGTCCTCCCTCCCCAGCGGAAGGCTGAGTTACAGGGGGCAGAGGTAGTTGGTCCTACCCCCCAGCAGCAGCGTGATTTTTTGGGAATAGAGAGCCCAGTCTCTATTCCCCAGCAGCAGGACACTGAATTGGGAGGAGAGACAGTCGGTCTCCCTCCACAAAGACTGAAAGTAGGCATGGGAGAGGAGATTGTTACCACCTCTCCCCAGCGGCGGATCATCAATGGGCAGAGTGTTCTAATGGGAGAGGAGCTGGTTACCACCTCTCCCCAGCGGCAGCTTAATGTACCAGGGGGAGACTGTAAGCCCCACACCTGTGCAGATGGGACCGTGGTCTCTGCACTTCCAGCACAGGGGGTAGGGACGGTCGGTCCTGCCCCCCCACAACAGGGCTGTTTAGCCAAAGGGGAGACAGTCTGTCTCCAGCAGCAGAGCTGTGTAACTAAAGGGGAGACAGTCGGTCTCCAGCAGCAGAGCTGTGTAACTCAAGGGGAGACAGTCGGTCTCCAGCAGCAGAGCTGCGCAGCTAAAGGGGAGGCAGTCGGTCTCCAGCAAGGCTCCAACCAGACTACTCCCGTAGTAGTGCTGGCACCAGTCTGCCCACTCTGCCCACTCAGCAACCCACCAAAACAGCCTACCAGTCCCCCACACAGCCGGGGTGAGGCACCTGGACCTGGACAAGTTTTTCCATTACTCAGGTGTAGTAACCATTCATTGTGGGTGGACTGTACTGCTGTTTCTGTTTTGTGGGTGGGCTGCTGGACTAACAAGGGCACTGACCGGCAAGAGGTCAGGTACCCTGTTAGTCTGTTTGGAAAAGGGGAGAAATGTGGCGAAACCAACCTCGCCACTGGGCCCTGGAGAAGCCTGTTTGCTAGCCTCCTACCTACTGACTATGGCCCCTGGGTTATTTGGGGCACATTGTACTGTATATTGCTGCTACTGGCCCTTTTAACAGCATCTATGGACATATTGGGACTTTTGGGACTACTGTCCCTTTAAGACTGTGATACATATTCTAGTGTACTGCCTGTAATATTATATGTGTATTAAGTTTAACCTGGGATATGTATGCAGCATTCATCTGATTGTTCGGTAGAATCACTCCATTTATTATATTGAGTGAAACTACCGAACAACCAGACCACCCAGGAATAAGTGTGCCTCCAATTACAGTTTGCAACAATGTTGCAAACGGGTAATTGGCAATCCGTGTAATGTATTCTTTGTCCTCTGGGTGGCCGCCATTCGGGAAACAAACACGTGGCGGCGGCCATCTTAAACTACCGAACAGCGGTGTTTTGCCGTCGAGTGTCTGGAACTAAAATCGGACACTTGACTAGGCAAACACCGCTGAGACCTCCATACTTCCAGAAATTCGTATGGAAACTACCGAATGACCCGCCGTTCGGTAGAAAGAACCCCACAAACAAGGGAATTCATTCAAACCCTCTCCAGGCTCTATAACACAGGCAATTCGTCTGTTTTCATTCCCTTGTTTGTGACCGACCGCAGGGCCAAAATGCATGGAACTGTTTTCGGATACTTTACCCATGCGGTCGGTCAAATCTTTGGAACCCCATATCTCCCGAACCATTCATCCGAATTACTTGAATTTTGGATATGTTGTCCCCCTGAATAAGGGCTATCCAGCGATGCTGGATTTAAAGGTGTACCCCCGGGTTTTGGGGTACATCCAGAACTTGGCTGAAAAAGTGTACCGGATAATTGAGTTTAATGTTATCTGAGGGGAGGGGATGTGTGGGCTGAACCATGTATGTGATTGGTTATTTCATGCCTCCCCCTGGGTGTGGCCTGTATGTGGATTAGTGTAATAAAAGCCAGGCTGGATGAGCCAGTCCAGAGTTCCTGTTTTACCCTCAAAGTGATGTGTCGTCTCATTATTGGGGGGAAGGATTTATTGCATGCTGTTCCAGTTGACTGCTAGGAGTACAAGCCTATTCGTATGGTTCCTATTCAATGGTCTACAGCATTCATATGCTTGGGAGAATTTAAAAGGTTTCTCGGATTCGGTGATTGTGGTGTCTGCCAGAGTGCTTGGAGTCCTCAGGAAGCACTAGGAGCATCCATTAACGGAGGTACCAAGTCGGGGTGCCAGGTGATCCGTTACAATCCTAGAGGGACCTGGCACCCAGACCACCTCATTAAGCTGAAGTGGTCTGGGTGCCTAGAGTGGTCCTTTAAGCTGAAGTGGTCTGGGTGCCTATAGTGGTTCTTTAAAGTGCAGTCAAAAAAGATAACTATATAAATAAAGTGCACAATGGGGCAGAGCCGAGCAGCCGAAGCGATCAAACACACATTCTCAGAGCTCTGAGCTAAACAGCGTTAAAAGGCGATATCCCGGGAATAAAACCCCAAAATACATAAAGCCCAACGCTCCAGAACGACCAGAGCTACCATGAGCCATAATTCTAAGAAGCAAAAGCCAGATAAACCCAAACAGGGGATGAATATAGGCGAGCTCTTCAGACAGGCGCATGGCGCGCTTGGGCCCAAAATGGCCGCGGAGCTGGATGAATACTCTGACTCCTCAGAAGAGATGTCGCAATTCACTGGAGCAGCAGACATACCACCACAGAGACCCTCTCACACAAGCACCCGAAACTTACCCTGCCAACCTGTCACAAAGGAGACCCTGCAGGAGCTCCTGGCAGGTCTTCAGAAAACTCTCCAGGCAGATGGGGCCGCACGGCCTCACAGGCCTGGTAGGCCGACTGGGAGTTATGGAGGCTTCCACAAAGAACCATGATCAGAGAATATACATCCTGGAACAAGAGGTACAAGCGCTGAAAAAGCAACAGGCTGGGGTTGAACAGAAACTGGCGACCGTGGAAGACACAAGATGCCGCACTAACCAACAGCAGAGTTGCCGCACTAACCAACAGCAGAGTTACCGCACCTCATAAGAAGGCTGCTGGGAGCATTGCTGTCTCCAAAGCAAGTCAGGCAAATTGTGGTGGATGGGGTATTCCGGATCCCGAAACCCAGGAGTGCCACAGAAGAGGCGCCCAGAGATACAGTGGTGAAATTCCAAAGAAGCAGTGACAAGGCGACGGTACAAGAAGCAGTTAAGGGACAGTCCCCATATGTATTTCAAGACATGTCCTTAACCTTTTACACCGACCTCTCTGGGAGCACTCTGCAGTGGAGGAGGTCCCTGCAGGGGTTTACCACTCTCCTACGGAACAACAAAATTCAATACAGGTGGCGGATGACCTGCACGCTCCAAGTGCAACACAGAGAATCCTTCTACCCGGTCCATGACATACAGGAGGCATCGGCGCTCCTGGACACCCTAGGCCTCCCACAGGATGCTCTGCAGAGTAATGGCCCTCCAGGGGCGACCGCACAGGCACACACATGGGACCCTGCAAGAAGCACTCTATTTGTCCCGCAATGAGCCCCACACGGAACCTACGCTTTGGTTACTACTTGAGGCGAACTTCTCTCACACGTTCCTGTTACCAAAGGGGTTCCGAGCCTTGACAGGCGGAAAACGTCACCATTTCTTTGACTATATTTTTTTGTTTGTTTCCTTTTGTTCATTACTTTGTTTCGTTGGTACCTGTTTATTAAGCACTGAGCCAGGGCCGGCGCCACCTGTAAGGCGACCTAGGCAGCCGCCTAGGGCGCAACTTATCAGGGGGCGCCGGATCCCTGTCCCCGCTGCGCCTCCTCATGCTGCGCCGCCTGAGCGCTTTTACAAGCCTCAGGCGGCGCAGCACTGCTGCATGGAGGGTGGCTGGGTTTGAGTGACCGGCAGGAGGGAAGCGCAGAGCGCTCCCTCCTGCCGTTCTCTCCATGTAGCGTGGCCGGGCGGCGCGGAACGCGGGACAGGAACCTCTGTTTCCTGTACCCGGCCGCCGGCGGAATGACAGGAAGTGCTCACTCAGTGAGCACTTCCTGTCATTCTGCCGGCGGCCAGGTACAGGAAACAGAGGTTCCTGTCCCGCGTTCTTCACCGCCCGGCCATGCTACATGGGCAGGAGGGGAGGGTAAGGACCACTATGGGATTGAGGGGGGGGGGGGGTAAGGACCACTATGGGATTGAGGGGGGGGTAAGGACCACTATGGGAGGGAGGGAGGGAGGGGGGTATAAGGACCACTAGGGGAGGGAGGGAGGGGGGGTATAAGGACCACTAGGGGAGGGAGGGAGGGGGGGTATAAGGACCACTAGGGGAGGGATGGGGGGGATAAGGACCACTAGGGGAGGGATGGGGGGGATAAGGACCACTATGGGAGGGAGGGGGATAAGGACCACTATGGGAGGGAGGGGAGGGGATAAGGACCACTATGGGAGTGGGGGGATAAGGACCACTATGGGAGGGAGGGGGGGTTAAGGACCACTATGGGAGGGAGGGGAGGGGGGATAAGGACCACTATGGGAGGGAGGGGGGATAAGGACAACTAGGGGAGGGAGGGGGGGTTAAGGACCACTATGGGAGGGAGGGGGGTTAAGGACCACTATGGGAGGGAGGGGAGGGGGGATCCCTCCCTCCCCTAGTGGTCCTTATACCCCCCCTCCCTCCCTCCCCTAGTGGTCCTTATACCCCCCCTCCCTCCCTCCCTCCCTCCCATAGTGGTCCTTACCCCCCCCTCAATCCCATAGTGGTCCTTACCCCCCCCCCCTCAATCCCATAGTGGTCCTTACCCTCCCCTCCTGCCCATGTAGCATGGCCGGGCGGCGCGGAACGCTTGACAGGAACCTCTGTTTCCTGTACCCGGCCGCCGGCGGAATGACAGGAAGTGCTCACTCAGTGAGCACTTCCTGTCATTCTGCCGGCGGCCAGGTACAGGAAACAGAGGTTCCTGTCCCGCGTTCTTCACCGCCCGGCCATGCTACATGGGCAGGAGGGGAGGGTAAGGACCACTATGGGATTGAGGGGGGGGGGTAAGGACCACTATGGGATTGAGGGGGGGGGTAAGGACCACTATGGGAGGGAGGGAGGGAGGGAGGGGGGGTATAAGGACCACTAGGGGAGGGAGGGAGGGGGGGAGGGGGGGTATAAGGACCACTAGGGGAGGGAGGGAGGGGGGGTATAAGGACCACTAGGGGAGGGATGGGGGGGATAAGGACCACTAGGGGAGGGATGGGGGGGATAAGGACCACTATGGGAGGGAGGGGGGATAAGGACCACTATGGGAGGGAGGGGAGGGGATAAGGACCACTATGGGAGTGGGGGGATAAGGACCACTATGGGAGGGAGGGGGGGTTAAGGACCACTATGGGAGGGAGGGGAGGGGGGATAAGGACCACTATGGGAGGGAGGGGGGATAAGGACAACTAGGGGAGGGAGGGGGGGTTAAGGACCACTATGGGAGGGAGGGGGGTTAAGGACCACTATGGGAGGGAGGGGAGGGGGGATAAGGACCACTATGGGAGTGGGGGGGATAAGGACAACTAGGGGAGGTTGGGGGGGTTAAGGACCACTATGGGAGGGAGGGAGGGAGGGGGGATAAGGACCACTATGGGAGGGAGGGGGGTTAAGGACCACTATGGGAGGGAGGGGGGTTAAGGACCACTATGGGAGGGAGGGGGGGTTAAGGACCACTATGGGAGGGAGGGGGGTTAAGGACCACTATGGGAGGGAGGGGAGGGGGGTTAAGGACCACTATGGGAGGGAGGGGAGGGGGGATAAGGACCACTATGGGAGGGAGGGGGGATAAGGACAACTAGGGGAGGGAGGGGGGGTTAAGGACCACTATGGGAGGGAGGGGGGTTAAGGACCACTATGGTAGGGAGGGGGGGATAAGGTCCACTAGGGGAGGTTGGGGGGGGGATAAGGACCACTAGGGGAGGTTGGGGGGGATAAGGACCACTAGGGGAGGTTGGGCGGGATAATGACCACTAATGGAGGGAGAGGGGGGGATAAGGACCACTAGGGGAGGGAGAGGGGGGGATAAGGACCACTAGGTGAGGGAGAGGGGGGGATAAGGACCACTAGGGGAGGGAGGGGGATAAAGACCACTAGGGGAGGGGAGGGGGGAGTAAGGACCACTAGGGGAGGGGGGAGCAAGGACCACTAGGGGAGGGGAGGGTAAGGACCACTAGGGGAGGGGTGAGTCAGGACCACTGGGGGAGGGGGGTGAAGGAACACAGAGAGAACGGGGTGGGGAAGTCCACTAGGGGTTTGGGAGAGGGAGGACCACTAAGGGGGGGAAGGACCACCAAAGGGGGGTAAGGAGGGAGGACTACTAAGGAGAGGGGAGAAGGGTAAGGACCACTAAGGGGGTGGGAGATTACCACTAAGGGGGTGGGTCTACTAAGGGGTTTGGGAGAGGGAGGACCACTAAGGGGGGGAGTGGGGAGTGAGAAGACCACCAAGGGGGGACTGCAGAGGGACAGGGGATCAAGGGAGAGCACTAAGTGACAGAAGGGGAGAACACGGAGAGACAGAAGGGAAGGGGAAATCAATAATTGACCGGAGGGGAGAGCACTATGAATTTTTAAAAATAAAATAAAGAGCTGTTCCCCTCTCAGTCCCTATCCTACCCCACAAACCCTCTCTTTTACACTACACACATACACAATGCATCCCCCCCCCCCACACACACACACACACACAGACACATACAATGCATTCCTACTCACACACAGACACACCCGAAACACACAATGCATCCCTTACATAATTCTCTTACATAATTAATGCACCCCTTACAGACACACACTGCATTCAATTACATACACAGAAACAAACCTTGCACCCCTTACACACACACACACACACACACACACAGAAACATACAATGCATTCCTTACACGCAAACACACACTACATCCCCTATAAACACACTACATCCCTTACACAAATTGCACACATAAAACATCCACAACTCATGGATGGGCCATGTAGGTGGATTTATGGGTGGGCATTGTAGGCGTATGCCCCCTGGGGGCCTAGACCTTGAGCTGTGTAAGGGGCCCTAAAAAATGGAGCTGCTTCCTGTTACTCAATTGTTGTGAGCACTGTTAAAAACAGTCTCCAGAGAGCCTCTTCTACACCAGACCTGTGGAGCCAGACTGAGCCCATCATCAGCCTCTTGTCCTCATCTGGTGGTAAGTAGGCAATCCAATATATTATTAGTGGCACTAATCTCTAATTTACCTCACATTAAATGGATACTATAGTCACCAGAAGCACTACAGCATAATGTAGTGGTTCTGGTGTCTATAGCCTGTGCCTGTAGGCTTTTTAATGTAAACACACTGTCTTTTCAGATAAAAGACACTTTGTGAAGACTGGCGTTGGCCCATATGGCAGAGCATATGGGCGGGGCATTGTGATGTCACATGGTGGGCAGGACATATGGGGGGGCAGCATCCTTGCACCGGCCCTGCACTGAGCGCCCTCCTGCCTCCACTCCATGGCCGTTAGACTGAGACCCACTCTATCTCGAAGTGAGGTGTCAAATTTTTCCATAGCAAGCTACCTCCAGACCTACTCACTAAAAACACTAGTAATGTCATTCGTAGCACTAGTCTCGCTACTAACCACTAGATGTCCCCATTAATTATGAAGGGCGAAAGCAGCCACCCCAGCTAGCAGGACACTCGTGGAAGTACCTGACTCACATACCCGGTACATCTGGTAAACAGCCCCAAGCACCTGAGTTTCTTTTATTTATTTTTTTCCTTCAGGGATTAGTCCATAACAGATGTTGCAGGATAGAACAAACAATCCCATCCCCTGAACTTCTGTTTGTTAATACTACTTTAACATTTCAAACCGTGCAATGTATATGATGTACCATGAAACTGTATAGCATACTTGTTAAAACCGCTTGCTGAAGCAATCGTGGCCAGACAAGCACATCTATAAATCTCTGCGCACCAAAATAAGAAGTATAAAAAAAAAAAATGTTCCACATGCCTATCAATGAGAGTTGAGAACCAGATAGACTCTGTGTTGTGGTTGTGACTTAAATATGAATATTAATCTCTTAATACATAATAATTAAGCACTACAGAACAACATTAATATTTTTATAGTTCATGGTATTATGGTCGAATATGTGGATAGAAAATACAGAAAACGTTGTAATATTAAATGTATATTTAATATAACTATAATAAATAAACAGATGCTAGCAGAATGTCAATTTACCACTGTAACGGAGCTCCGTGTACTCCGACCGAGTACCCTCCGTTGATGGATGCTCCTAGCGCTTACAGAGGACTCCAAGCACTGCAGACGACACCACAACCACCGCACGCTCCACAACCGCCGTAGCTTAACTGGAGCCGCGCCGTCTTCCTTCCACCCTGGAATGATCCTCCAGCATTCAGGACCATGTGGGGAAGACCTCTCCTCCAGGAGAGCGTAACAGGAACAAGCTCTTAAAAGAGCTAAGTGATTAAGCTCAGGGGAATATGCAGAGCATAGCAATCCCCAGTGTGATACAGCAGTTCCCTCCAATAACGAGACAAGGCTAAGTTTTGAAGGGTCAAGAAGAACTCAGGACTGGGACACCCAGCCTGCTTTTTATTACAAAAAGGTACACACAGGACACTCCCAGGGGGAGGATGAAATTAACCAATCACATACATGGTACCACCCCCACGTCTCCTCCCCTCAGATAAACATATAACCTAATTATAGCATACAGTAAAAATACAGTTTTCACACATACACTGTAACTTTAAAACTATACATTCAATCTCCATAAAAATTACATATTCAGACTCAGCATACATCAAACATAAACACTTCCAGAAATCAGCCAAATCCCTCCAGTGGATCAAAAGTTAGCTGGAGGTCCCTTTATGACCGACCGCAAGCACAATTTCCTGCCCAAAACAGTTCCATAGATTTGGGCTGTGCGGTCGGTCAATTTCATGCCGAAAAACGACTAAGTCCCATTTCGAACGGGACTTAGTCTCTGGAGCTGAAAAACGAAGTGTAGAAGAAGGTAAGGGTCAGCGGTGTTCGGTTAAATGTGTAGCCGATTTCAGTTCCATGAATTTGGCTACACATACCGCTGACCTCGTTCAAATGAACAAAGATGGCCGCCGCCACGTGTTCGTTTGTCGAATGGCGGCCACTTCGAATACTTCGGCACTTCGGCTGCATCCGAAGTGCCCATTTAAAGCTGCAGCACTGTTCCAAATCATTTAAAGGGACAGTCTTATAAAATCCAATCTGCTAAAAGAGTCTTTAACAGGTAATACCTTCCAGGGGCCATAGTCTTAAAGGGTATTGTTACCCAAAGTCTCAATATGGCCCCAGACAGTTCTTAAAGGGCCAGCAGCAGCCCAATATAGGTTAATAAGTTTTCAGGGGCACAATCTTCCAGGGGCCATAGTCATGAGGAAGGAGGCTGGCAAATAGGCTTCTCCACAATCCAGGGAAGCAGGGCAATTTTCCATTTAAAGGGCCAGTTACAAATAGCGATGACCAGGCACCTGACCTTCTGTCGGTCAGTGCCTCCGTTAGTCGATCCACCAACCCAAAATAACCAAATGCCAGAGTAGCCCGCCCACAACAAACAGGTACAAGGGTGACCCACCCACAATACACAATTACTGCACCTGGGTATTTTGCTGTGGTGATGTGGTAACATGCTGTGGGGACTTGCGGGAGGGCAGAGGCCGACTGCACTCTGCCCAGCTGCCAGCTCTTCTGCTGGGGTGCTGGGACCATAGTCCGGCTCAGTAGCCAGGGGAGCATTGGAGTCAGTGGGGGTTAATGTCGCCTCTGTTAACCCTGGTGCCACGCTAGGAGTTAGCTGGGGAGGGGAATTTGTACTTACCCCCTCCTCCTGTTGTCCCGGTGAGGGTAGTTGGGGATCTGGACAGGCTGTCCAGCATCCCTGTAGGTCAGGCACAGAGACCACGGTCCCATCTGCGCCGTCTGGGAGATTGGTGTCTCCCCTTGTTAGGGTAAGCTGCCGCTGGGGAGAGGTGGTGCTGTGCTCCTCTCCCTGAAACACAGGCTGCCGCTGGAGAGGGAGACCGCCTGTCTCCACTCCCGTAACATTGTCCTGCTGCTGGAGAGAGGGACCAACTGTCTCTTCTCTCTGTAGGACACACTGCTGCTGGGGGGGAAGGATGACACCTTCGGCCCCCTGTAACTCACACTGCCGCTGGGGAGGAAGGACGACACCTCCAGCTCCCGGTGGTTCACACTGCCGCTGGGGGGGGAAGGACGACACCTTCGGCCCTCTGGGGTACACACTGCCGCTGGGAGGAAGGACGACACCTTCAGCTCCCTGTAACACACACTGCCGCTGGGGAGGAAGGACGACACCTTCAGCTCCCTGGGGTTCACACTGCCGCTTGGTGGAAAGGACGACACCTTCGGCCCCCTGGGGTACACACTGCCGCTGGGGAGGGAGGACGACACCTTCAGCTCCCTGGGGTTCACACTGCCGCTGGGGGGGAAGGACGACACCTTCGGCCCCCTGGGGTTTATACTGCCGGAGCCTGGGTGTCCATACCCTCAACATCCACAGTTGTCGCTCAAATGCCATTGCCGCACGGTTCTCAGCACTCAACTGGCGCATTACTTTGGAGACCACCTCGTTTGTAAGGTCTGGGCCATAGCAGACCAACCGCCTCTTTACCTCCTCAATGTAATCGTCACCCTCGTAGCAACGTACCATTTGGAGGTGTTCTTTGCAGGGCTCTATCCATGCCTGCTCCATGCTGCTGTAGGTAGGGACGCTGCCCAACGGCTAGCGTTGCCCTCAATTTGTAACTCCAAACGTTACCAGTGTCTCTGAGCTGCTTCTCCTCGCACTAGGACGCCATCCCACCGCTGCCACCAATGTAACGGAGCTCCGTGTACTCCGACCGAGTACCCTCCGTTGATGGATGCTCCTAGCGCTCTCAGAGGACTCCAAGCACTGCAGACGACACCACAACCACCGCAGACTCCACAACCGCCGTAGCTTAACTGGAGCCGCGCCGTCTTCTGTCCTCCAGGACCATGTGGGGAAGACCTCTCCTCCAGGAGAGCGTAACAGGAACAAGCTCTTAAAAGAGCTAAGTGATTAAGCTCAGGGGAATATGCAGAGCATAGCAATCCCCAGTGTGATACAGCAGTTCCCTCCAATAACAAAGATGGCCGCCGCCACGTGTTCGTTTGTCGAATGGCGGCCACTTCGAATACTTCGGCACTTCGGCTGCATCCGAAGTGCCCATTTAAAGCTGCAGCACTGTTCCAAATCATTTAAAGGGACAGTCTTATAAAATCCAATCTGCTAAAAGAGTCTTTAACAGGTAATACCTTCCAGGGGCCATAGTCTTAAAGGGTATTGTTACCCAAAGTCTCAATATGGCCCCAGACAGTTCTTAAAGGGCCAGCAGCAGCCCAATATAGGTTAATAAGTTTTCAGGGGCACAATCTTCCAGGGGCCATAGTCATGAGGAAGGAGGCTGGCAAATAGGCTTCTCCACAATCCAGGGAAGCAGAGTACCCTCCGTTGATGGATGCTCCTAGCGCTCTCAGAGGACTCCAAGCACTGCAGACGACACCACAACCACCGCAGACTCCACAACCGCCGTAGCTTAACTGGAGCCGCGCCGTCTTCTGTCCTCCAGGACCATGTGGGGAAGACCTCTCCTCCAGGAGAGCGTAACAGGAACAAGCTCTTAAAAGAGCTAAGTGATTAAGCTCAGGGGAATATGCAGAGCATAGCAATCCCCAGTGTGATACAGCAGTTCCCTCCAATAACGAGACAAGGCTAAGTTTTGAAGGGTCAAGAAGAACTCAGGACTGGGACACCCAGCCTGCTTTTTATTACAAAAAGGTACACACAGGACACTCCCAGGGGGAGGATGAAATTAACCAATCACATACATGGTACCACCCCCACGTCTCCTCCCCTCAGATAAACATATAACCTAATTATAGCATACAGTAAAAATACAGTTTTCACACATACACTGTAACTTTAAAACTATACATTCAATCTCCATAAAAATTACATATTCAGACTCAGCATACATCAAACATAAACACTTCCAGAAATCAGCCAAATCCCTCCAGTGGATCAAAAGTTAGCTGGAGGTCCCTTTATGACCGACCGCAAGCACAATTTCCTGCCCAAAACAGTTCCATAGATTTGGGCTGTGCGGTCGGTCAATTTCATGCCGAAAAACGACTAAGTCCCATTTCGAACGGGACTTAGTCTCTGGAGCTGAAAAACGAAGTGTAGAAGAAGGTAAGGGTCAGCGGTGTTCGGTTAAATGTGTAGCCGATTTCAGTTCCATGAATTTGGCTACACATACCGCTGACCTCGTTCAAATGAACAAAGATGGCCGCCGCCACGTGTTCGTTTGTCGAATGGCGGCCACTTCGAATACTTCGGCACTTCGGCTGCATCCGAAGTGCCCATTTAAAGCTGCAGCACTGTTCCAAATAATTTAAAGGGACAGTCTTATAAAATCCAATCTGCTAAAAGAGTCTTTAACAGGTAATACCTTCCAGGGGCCATAGTCTTAAAGGGTATTGTTACCCAAAGTCTCAATATGGCCCCAGACAGTTCTTAAAGGGCCAGCAGCAGCCCAATATAGGTTAATAAGTTTTCAGGGGCACAATCTTCCAGGGGCCATAGTCATGAGGAAGGAGGCTGGCAAATAGGCTTCTCCACAATCCAGGGAAGCAGGGCAATTTTCCATTTAAAGGGCCAGTTACAAATAGCGATGACCAGGCACCTGACCTTCTGTCGGTCAGTGCCTCCGTTAGTCGATCCACCAACCCAAAATAACCAAATGCCAGAGTAGCCCGCCCACAACAAACAGGTACAAGGGTGACCCACCCACAATACACAATTACTGCACCTGGGTATTTTGCTGTGGTGATGTGGTAACATGCTGTGGGGACTTGCGGGAGGGCAGAGGCCGACTGCACTCTGCCCAGCTGCCAGCTCTTCTGCTGGGGTGCTGGGACCATAGTCCGGCTCAGTAGCCAGGGGAGCATTGGAGTCAGTGGGGGTTAATGTCGCCTCTGTTAACCCTGGTGCCACGCTAGGAGTTAGCTGGGGAGGGGAATTTGTACTTACCCCCTCCTCCTGTTGTCCCGGTGAGGGTAGTTGGGGATCTGGACAGGCTGTCCAGCATCCCTGTAGGTCAGGCACAGAGACCACGGTCCCATCTGCGCCGTCTGGGAGATTGGTGTCTCCCCTTGTTAGGGTAAGCTGCCGCTGGGGAGAGGTGGTGCTGTGCTCCTCTCCCTGAAACACAGGCTGCCGCTGGAGAGGGAGACCGCCTGTCTCCACTCCCGTAACATTGTCCTGCTGCTGGAGAGAGGGACCAACTGTCTCTTCTCTCTGTAGGACACACTGCTGCTGGGGGGGAAGGATGACACCTTCGGCCCCCTGTAACTCACACTGCCGCTGGGGAGGAAGGACGACACCTCCAGCTCCCGGTGGTTCACACTGCCGCTGGGGGGGGAAGGACGACACCTTCGGCCCTCTGGGGTACACACTGCCGCTGGGAGGAAGGACGACACCTTCAGCTCCCTGTAACACACACTGCCGCTGGGGAGGAAGGACGACACCTTCAGCTCCCTGGGGTTCACACTGCCGCTTGGTGGAAAGGACGACACCTTCGGCCCCCTGGGGTACACACTGCCGCTGGGGAGGGAGGACGACACCTTCAGCTCCCTGGGGTTCACACTGCCGCTGGGGGGGAAGGACGACACCTTCGGCCCCCTGGGGTTTATACTGCCGGAGCCTGGGTGTCCATACCCTCAACATCCACAGTTGTCGCTCAAATGCCATTGCCGCACGGTTCTCAGCACTCAACTGGCGCATTACTTTGGAGACCACCTCGTTTGTAAGGTCTGGGCCATAGCAGACCAACCGCCTCTTTACCTCCTCAATGTAATCGTCACCCTCGTAGCAACGTACCATTTGGAGGTGTTCTTTGCAGGGCTCTATCCATGCCTGCTCCATGCTGCTGTAGGTAGGGACGCTGCCCAACGGCTAGCGTTGCCCTCAATTTGTAACTCCAAACGTTACCAGTGTCTCTGAGCTGCTTCTCCTCGCACTAGGACGCCATCCCACCGCTGCCACCAATGTAACGGAGCTCCGTGTACTCCGACCGAGTACCCTCCGTTGATGGATGCTCCTAGCGCTCTCAGAGGACTCCAAGCACTGCAGACGACACCACAACCACCGCAGACTCCACAACCGCCGTAGCTTAACTGGAGCCGCGCCATCTTCTGTCCTCCAGGACCATGTGGGGAAGACCTCTCCTCCAGGAGAGCGTAACAGGAACAAGCTCTTAAAAGAGCTAAGTGATTAAGCTCAGGGGAATATGCAGAGCATAGCAATCCCCAGTGTGATACAGCAGTTCCCTCCAATAACAAAGATGGCCGCCGCCACGTGTTCGTTTGTCGAATGGCGGCCACTTCGAATACTTCGGCACTTCGGCTGCATCCGAAGTGCCCATTTAAAGCTGCAGCACTGTTCCAAATCATTTAAAGGGACAGTCTTATAAAATCCAATCTGCTAAAAGAGTCTTTAACAGGTAATACCTTCCAGGGGCCATAGTCTTAAAGGGTATTGTTACCCAAAGTCTCAATATGGCCCCAGACAGTTCTTAAAGGGCCAGCAGCAGCCCAATATAGGTTAATAAGTTTTCAGGGGCACAATCTTCCAGGGGCCATAGTCATGAGGAAGGAGGCTGGCAAATAGGCTTCTCCACAATCCAGGGAAGCAGAGTACCCTCCGTTGATGGATGCTCCTAGCGCTCTCAGAGGACTCCAAGCACTGCAGACGACACCACAACCACCGCAGACTCCACAACCGCCGTAGCTTAACTGGAGCCGCGCCGTCTTCTGTCCTCCAGGACCATGTGGGGAAGACCCACATGGCCCCAGACAGTTCTTAAAGGGCCAGCAGCAGCCCAATATAGGTTAATAAGTTTTCAGGGGCACAATCTTCCAGGGGCCATAGTCATGAGGAAGGAGGCTGGCAAATAGGCTTCTCCACAATCCAGGGAAGCAGAGTACCCTCCGTTGATGGATGCTCCTAGCGCTCTCAGAGGACTCCAAGCACTGCAGACGACACCACAACCACCGCAGACTCCACAACCGCCGTAGCTTAACTGGAGCCGCGCCGTCTTCTGTCCTCCAGGACCATGTGGGGAAGACCTCTCCTCCAGGAGAGCGTAACAGGAACAAGCTCTTAAAAGAGCTAAGTGATTAAGCTCAGGGGAATATGCAGAGCATAGCAATCCCCAGTGTGATACAGCAGTTCCCTCCAATAACAAAGATGGCCGCCGCCACGTGTTCGTTTGTCGAATGGCGGCCACTTCGAATACTTCGGCACTTCGGCTGCATCCGAAGTGCCCATTTAAAGCTGCAGCACTGTTCCAAATCATTTAAAGGGACAGTCTTATAAAATCCAATCTGCTAAAAGAGTCTTTAACAGGTAATACCTTCCAGGGGCCATAGTCTTAAAGGGTATTGTTACCCAAAGTCTCAATATGGCCCCAGACAGTTCTTAAAGGGCCAGCAGCAGCCCAATATAGGTTAATAAGTTTTCAGGGGCACAATCTTCCAGGGGCCATAGTCATGAGGAAGGAGGCTGGCAAATAGGCTTCTCCACAATCCAGGGAAGCAGAGTACCCTCCGTTGATGGATGCTCCTAGCGCTCTCAGAGGACTCCAAGCACTGCAGACGACACCACAACCACCGCAGACTCCACAACCGCCGTAGCTTAACTGGAGCCGCGCCGTCTTCTGTCCTCCAGGACCATGTGGGGAAGACCCACATGGCCCCAGACAGTTCTTAAAGGGCCAGCAGCAGCCCAATATAGGTTAATAAGTTTTCAGGGGCACAATCTTCCAGGGGCCATAGTCATGAGGAAGGAGGCTGGCAAATAGGCTTCTCCACAATCCAGGGAAGCAGAGTACCCTCCGTTGATGGATGCTCCTAGCGCTCTCAGAGGACTCCAAGCACTGCAGACGACACCACAACCACCGCAGACTCCACAACCGCCGTAGCTTAACTGGAGCCGCGCCGTCTTCTGTCCTCCAGGACCATGTGGGGAAGACCTCTCCTCCAGGAGAGCGTAACAGGAACAAGCTCTTAAAAGAGCTAAGTGATTAAGCTCAGGGGAATATGCAGAGCATAGCAATCCCCAGTGTGATACAGCAGTTCCCTCCAATAACGAGACAAGGCTAAGTTTTGAAGGTTCAAGAAGAACTCAGGACTGGGACACCCAGCCTGCTTTTTATTACAAAAAGGTACACACAGGACACTCCCAGGGGGAGGATGAAATTAACCAATCACATACATGGTACCACCCCCACGTCTCCTCCCCTCAGATAAACATATAACCTAATTATAGCATACAGTAAAAATACAGTTTTCACACATACACTGTAACTTTAAAACTATACATTCAATCTCCATAAAAATTACATATTCATACATCAAACATAAACACTTCCAGAAATCAGCCAAATCCCTCCAGTGGATCAAAAGTTAGCTGGAGGTCCCTTTATGACCGACCGCAAGCACAATTTCCTGCCCAAAACAGTTCCATAGATTTGGGCTGTGCGGTCGGTCAATTTCATGCCGAAAAACGACTAAGTCCCATTTCGAACGGGACTTAGTCTCTGGAGCTGAAAAACGAAGTGTAGAAGAAGGTAAGGGTCAGCGGTGTTCGGTTAAATGTGTAGCCGATTTCAGTTCCATGAATTTGGCTACACATACCGCTGACCTCGTTCAAATGAACAAAGATGGCCGCCGCCACGTGTTCGTTTGTCGAATGGCGGCCACTTCGAATACTTCGGCACTTCGGCTGCATCCGAAGTGCCCATTTAAAGCTGCAGCACTGTTCCAAATCATTTAAAGGGACAGTCTTATAAAATCCAATCTGCTAAAAGAGTCTTTAACAGGTAATACCTTCCAGGGGCCATAGTCTTAAAGGGTATTGTTACCCAAAGTCTCAATATGGCCCCAGACAGTTCTTAAAGGGCCAGCAGCAGCCCAATATAGGTTAATAAGTTTTCAGGGTGTGGCGAAACCAACCTCGCCACTGGGCCCTGGAGAAGCCTGTTTGCTAGCCTCCTACCTACTGACTATGGCCCCTGGGTTATTTGGGGCATATTGTACTGTATATTGCTGCTACTGGCCCTTTTAACAGCATCTATGGACATATTGGGACTTTTGGGACTACTGTCCCTTTAAGACTGTGCTACATATTCTAGTGTACTGCCTGTAATATTATATGTGTATTTGTGTGTTAAGTTTAACCTGGGATATGTATGCAGCATTCACCTGATTGTTCGGTAGAATCACTCCATTCATTATATTGAGGGAAACTACCGAACAACCAGACCACCCAGGACTAAGTGTGCCTCCAATTACCGTTTGCAACAATGTTGCAAACGGGTAATTGGCAATCAGTGTAATGTATTCTTTGTCCTCTGGGTGGCCGCCATTCGGGAAACAAACACGTGGCGGCGGCCATCTTAAACTACCGAACAGCGGTGTTTTGCCGTCGAGTGTCTGGAACTAAAATCGGACACTTGACTAGGCAAACACCGCTGAGACCTCCATACTTCCAGAAATTCGTATGGAAACTACCGAATGACCCGCCGTTCGGTAGAAAGAACCCCATAAACAAGGGAATTCATTCAACCCCTCTCCAGGCTCTATAACACAGGCAATTCGCCTGTTTTCATTCCCTTGTTTGTGACCGACCGCAGGGCCAAAATGCATGGAACTGTTTTCGGATACTTTACCCATGCGGTCGGTCAAATCTTTGGAACCCCATATCTCACGAACCATTCATCCGAATTACTTGCATTTTGGATATGTTGTCCCCCTGAATAAGGGCTATCCAGCGATGCTGGATTTAAAGGTGTACCCCCGGGTTTTGGGGTACATCCAGAACTTGGCTGAAAAAGTGTACCGGATAATTGAGTTTAATGTTATCTGAGGGGAGGGGATGTGTGGGCTGAACCATGTATGTGATTGGTTATTTTATGCCTCCCCCTGGGTGTGGCCTGTATGTGGATTAGTGTAATAAAAGCCAGGCTGGATGAGCCAGTCCAGAGTTCCTGTTTTACCCTCAAAGTGATGTGTCGTCTCATTATTGGGGGAAGGATTTAATGTATGCTGTTCCAGTTGACTGCTAGGAGTACAAGCCTATTCGTATGGTTCCTATTCAATGGTCTACAGCATTCATACGCTTGGGAGAATTTAAAGGTTTCTCGGATTCGGTGATTATGGTGTCTGCCAGAGTGCTTGGAGTCCTCAGGAAGCGCTAGGAGCATCCATTAACGGAGGTACCAAGTCGGGGTGCCAGGTGATCCGTTACATTGGTGGCAAGCGGTGGGATGGCGTCCTAGTGTGAGGTAAAGCAGCTCGGAGACACAGTTCGTTTGGATTTACAAATTGAGGGCAACGCTAGCAGTCGTGCAGCGCCCCTGGGAGCAGACAAGTATGGAAGGTTCTGGCTCTGGAGATGATTGGCTGGCCGAGGTGAGGCAGCGAGTGGCTGAGTATGGGGATGATATACCCATGGAGACACGCCGGGTGATCTGGAACCAGGTCATGGCCGAGCGAAACACAAGGCTGGACCGAGAATTCCGGTTGGCAAAAGAGAGGAAGTATGCTCAGCAGCAGGAGCGTTACAGCAGCCGGGTAGAGGCTGCATCCGAGGAGGTTAGCCGTCTTTCCCTGAGGCGGCGGGAGGAACCCGAAGTGGGGGTCCTCATAGACTGGTCCTGTGAGGAACCACAACAGGCAGGTAGAGATGGGACCAAGGTCACTCCACCGGGATGCTGGGCAGCCGGCCCAGATCCCCAGCAGCAGCCAGAGTTGCCAGGTGGGGAAGCAGGTGGCCCTTACTCACAAATGTTGAGGGGCCTCACGGATTGGTCCTGGGAAGACCCACCGATGGCAGGTGGAGATGGGACTGCGGTCTCTCTACCGGCCCTACAGGGATGCTGGGCAGTCGGCCCAGATCCCCAGCGGCAGTGTGCGTTACAGGGAGCTGAAGGTGCCGTTCTTGCTCCCCAGCGGCAGTCTACGGTGCAGGGAGAGGAGCCTGTTATCCTCTCTCCCCAGCGGTTGAAGGTGTGTAAGGGAGAGGAGTTTGTTATTCCCTCTCCCCAGCGGCAGCTTAGCACACCAAGGGGAGACAGTAAGCCCCACACCAGCGCAGATGGGACCGTGGTCTCTGCGCCCAAACTACAGGGAGCTGAAGGGGCCGTCCTCCCTCCCCAGCGGCAGTGTGATTTGTTGGGAATTGGGAGCCCAGTCTCCATTCCCCAGCGGCAGGCTGAGTTACAGGGGGCAGAGGTAGTTGGTCCTACCCCCCAGCAGCAGAGTGATATGCCGGGAAGGCAGTGTGAAGTGCAGGGAGAGGAGAGCAGCGTCCTCCCTCCCCAGCGGAAGGCTGAGTTACAGGGGGCAGAGGTAGTTGGTCCTACCCCCCAGCAGCAGCGTGCTTTTTTGGGAATAGAGAGCCCAGTCTCTATTCCCCAGCAGCAGGACACTGAATTGGGAGGAGAGACAGTCGGTCTCCCTCCACAAAGACTGAAAGTAGGCATGGGAGAGGAGATTGTTACCTCCTCTCCCCAGCGGCAGATCATCAATGGGCAGAGTGTTCTAATGGGAGAGGAGATTGTTACCACCTCTCCCCAGCGGCAGATCATCAATGGGCAGAGTGTTCTAATGGGAGAGGAGATTGTTACCACCTCTCCCCAGCGGCAGATCATCAATGGGCAGAGTGTTCTAATGGGAGAGGAGCTGGTTACCACCTCTCCCCAGCGGCAGCTTAATGTACCAGGGGGAGACTGTAAGCCCCACACCTGTGCAGATGGGACCGTGGTCTCTGCACTTCCAGCACAGGGGGTAGGGACGGTCGGTCCTGCCCCCCCACAACAGGGCTGTTTAGCCAAAGGGGAGACAGTCTGGCTCCAGCAGCAGAGCTGTGTAACTAAAGGGGAGACAGTCGGTCTCCAGCAGCAGAGCTGTGTAACTCAAGGGGAGACAGTCGGTCTCCAGCAGCAGAGCGGTGTAACTCAAGGGGAGACAGTCGGTCTCCAGCAGCAGAGCTGCGCAGCTAAAGGGGAGACAGTCGGTCTCCAGCAACCAGGCTCCAACCAGACTACTCCTGTAGTAGTGCTGGCACCAGGGCAGAGTACCGCTGGTCTCTGCCCACTCAGCAACCCACCAAAACAGCCTACCAGTCCCCCACACAGCCGGGGTGAGGCACCTGGACCTGGACAAGTTTTTCCATTACTCAGGTGTAGTAACCATTCATTGTGGGTGGACTGTACTGCTGTTTCTGTTTTGTGGGTGGGCTGCTGGACTAACAAGGGCACTGACCGGCAAGAGGTCAGGTACCCTGTTAGTATGTTTGGAAAAGGGGAGAAATGTGGCGAAACCAACCTCGCCACTGGGCCCTGGAGAAGCCTGTTTGCTAGCCTCCTACCTACTGACTATGGCCCCTGGGTTATTTGGGGCATATTGTACTGTATATTGCTGCTACTGGCCCTTTTAACAGCATCTATGGACATATTGGGACTTTTGGGACTACTGTCCCTTTAAGACTGTGCTACATATTCTAGTGTACTGCCTGTAATATTATATGTGTATTTGTGTGTTAAGTTTAACCTGGGATATGTATGCAGCATTCACCTGATTGTTCGGTAGAATCACTCCATTCATTATATTGAGGGAAACTACCGAACAACCAGACCACCCAGGACTAAGTGTGCCTCCAATTACCGTTTGCAACAATGTTGCAAACGGGTAATTGGCAATCAGTGTAATGTATTCTTTGTCCTCTGGGTGGCCGCCATTCGGGAAACAAACACGTGGCGGCGGCCATCTTAAACTACCGAACAGCGGTGTTTTGCCGTCGAGTGTCTGGAACTAAAATCGGACACTTGACTAGGCAAACACCGCTGAGACCTCCATACTTCCAGAAATTCGTATGGAAACTACCGAATGACCCGCCGTTCGGTAGAAAGAACCCCATAAACAAGGGAATTCATTCAACCCCTCTCCAGGCTCTATAACACAGGCAATTCGCCTGTTTTCATTCCCTTGTTTGTGACCGACCGCAGGGCCAAAATGCATGGAACTGTTTTCGGATACTTTACCCATGCGGTCGGTCAAATCTTTGGAACCCCATATCTCACGAACCATTCATCCGAATTACTTGCATTTTGGATATGTTGTCCCCCTGAATAAGGGCTATCCAGCGATGCTGGATTTAAAGGTGTACCCCCGGGTTTTGGGGTACATCCAGAACTTGGCTGAAAAAGTGTACCAGATAATTGAGTTTAATGTTATCTGAGGGGAGGGGATGTGTGGGCTGAACCATGTATGTGATTGGTTATTTTATGCCTCCCCCTGGGTGTGGCCTGTATGTGGATTAGTGTAATAAAAGCCAGGCTGGATGAGCCAGTCCAGAGTTCCTGTTTTACCCTCAAAGTGATGTGTCGTCTCATTATTGGGGGAAGGATTTAATGTATGCTGTTCCAGTTGACTGCTAGGAGTACAAGCCTATTCGTATGGTTCCTATTCAATGGTCTACAGCATTCATACGCTTGGGAGAATTTAAAGGTTTCTCGGATTCGGTGATTATGGTGTCTGCCAGAGTGCTTGGAGTCCTCAGGAAGCGCTAGGAGCATCCATTAACGGAGGTACCAAGTCGGGGTGCCAGGTGATCCGTTACACAGGGGCACAATCTTCCAGGGGCCATAGTCATGAGGAAGGAGGCTGGCAAATAGGCTTCTCCACAATCCAGGGAAGCAGGGCAATTTTCCATTTAAAGGGCCAGTTACAAATAGCGATGACCAGGCACCTGACCTTCTGTCGGTCAGTGCCTCCGTTAGTCGATCCACCAACCCAAAATAACCAAATGCCAGAGTAGCCCGCCCACAACAAACAGGTACAAGGGTGACCCACCCACAATACACAATTACTGCACCTGGGTATTTTGCTGTGGTGATGTGGTAACATGCTGTGGGGACTTGCGGGAGGGCAGAGGCCGACTGCACTCTGCCCAGCTGCCAGCTCTTCTGCTGGGGTGCTGGGACCATAGTCCGGCTCAGTAGCCAGGGGAGCATTGGAGTCAGTGGGGGTTAATGTCGCCTCTGTTAACCCTGGTGCCACGCTAGGAGTTAGCTGGGGAGGGGAATTTGTACTTACCCCCTCCTCCTGTTGTCCCGGTGAGGGTAGTTGGGGATCTGGACAGGCTGTCCAGCATCCCTGTAGGTCAGGCACAGAGACCACGGTCCCATCTGCGCCGTCTGGGAGATTGGTGTCTCCCCTTGTTAGGGTAAGCTGCCGCTGGGGAGAGGTGGTGCTGTGCTCCTCTCCCTGAAACACAGGCTGCCGCTGGAGAGGGAGACCGCCTGTCTCCACTCCCGTAACATTGTCCTGCTGCTGGAGAGAGGGACCAACTGTCTCTTCTCTCTGTAGGACACACTGCTGCTGGGGGGGAAGGATGACACCTTCGGCCCCCTGTAACTCACACTGCCGCTGGGGAGGAAGGACGACACCTCCAGCTCCCGGTGGTTCACACTGCCGCTGGGGGGGGAAGGACGACACCTTCGGCCCTCTGGGGTACACACTGCCGCTGGGAGGAAGGACGACACCTTCAGCTCCCTGTAACACACACTGCCGCTGGGGAGGAAGGACGACACCTTCAGCTCCCTGGGGTTCACACTGCCGCTTGGTGGAAAGGACGACACCTTCGGCCCCCTGGGGTACACACTGCCGCTGGGGAGGGAGGACGACACCTTCAGCTCCCTGGGGTTCACACTGCCGCTGGGGGGGAAGGACGACACCTTCGGCCCCCTGGGGTTTATACTGCCGGAGACTGGGTGTCCATACCCTCAACATCCACAGTTGTCGCTCAAATGCCATTGCCGCACGGTTCTCAGCACTCAACTGGCGCATTACTTTGGAGACCACCTCGTTTGTAAGGTCTGGGCCATAGCAGACCAACCGCCTCTTTACCTCCTCAATGTAATCGTCACCCTCGTAGCAACGTACCATTTGGAGGTGTTCTTTGCAGGGCTCTATCCATGCCTGCTCCATGCTGCTGTAGGTAGGGACGCTGCCCAACGGCTAGCGTTGCCCTCAATTTGTAACTCCAAACGTTACCAGTGTCTCTGAGCTGCTTCTCCTCGCACTAGGACGCCATCCCACCGCTGCCACCAATGTAACGGAGCTCCGTGTACTCCGACCGAGTACCCTCCGTTGATGGATGCTCCTAGCGCTCTCAGAGGACTCCAAGCACTGCAGACGACACCACAACCACCGCAGACTCCACAACCGCCGTAGCTTAACTGGAGCCGCGCCGTCTTCTGTCCTCCAGGACCATGTGGGGAAGACCTCTCCTCCAGGAGAGCGTAACAGGAACAAGCTCTTAAAAGAGCTAAGTGATTAAGCTCAGGGGAATATGCAGAGCATAGCAATCCCCAGTGTGATACAGCAGTTCCCTCCAATAACGAGACAAGGCTAAGTTTTGAAGGGTCAAGAAGAACTCAGGACTGGGACACCCAGCCTGCTTTTTATTACAAAAAGGTACACACAGGACACTCCCAGGGGGAGGATGAAATTAACCAATCACATACATGGTACCACCCCCACGTCTCCTCCCCTCAGATAAACATATAACCTAATTATAGCATACAGTAAAAATACAGTTTTCACACATACACTGTAACTTTAAAACTATACATTCAATCTCCATATTACATATTCAGACTCAGCATATATCAAACATAAACACTTCCAAAAATCAGCCAAATCCCTCCAGTGGATCAAAAGTTAGCTGGAGGTCCCTTTATGACCGACCGCAAGCACAATTTCCTGCCCAAAACAGTTCCATAGATTTGGGCTGTGCGGTCGGTCAATTTCATGCCGAAAAACGACTAAGTCCCATTTCGAACGGGACTTAGTCTCTGGAGCTGAAAAACGAAGTGTAGAAGAAGGTAAGGGTCAGCGGTGTTCGGTTAAATGTGTAGCCGATTTCAGTTCCATGAATTTGGCTACACATACCGCTGACCTCGTTCAAATGAACAAAGATGGCCGCCGCCACGTGTTCGTTTGTCGAATGGCGGCCACTTCGAATACTTCGGCACTTCGGCTGCATCCGAAGTGCCCATTTAAAGCTGCAGCACTGTTCCAAATCATTTAAAGGGACAGTCTTATAAAATCCAATCTGCTAAAAGAGTCTTTAACAGGTAATACCTTCCAGGGGCCATAGTCTTAAAGGGTATTGTTACCCAAAGTCTCAATATGGCCCCAGACAGTTCTTAAAGGGCCAGCAGCAGCCCAATATAGGTTAATAAGTTTTCAGGGGCACAATCTTCCAGGGGCCATAGTCATGAGGAAGGAGGCTGGCAAATAGGCTTCTCCACAATCCAGGGAAGCAGGGCAATTTTCCATTTAAAGGGCCAGTTACAAATAGCGATGACCAGGCACCTGACCTTCTGTCGGTCAGTGCCTCCGTTAGTCGATCCACCAACCCAAAATAACCAAATGCCAGAGTAGCCCGCCCACAACAAACAGGTACAAGGGTGACCCACCCACAATACACAATTACTGCACCTGGGTATTTTGCTGTGGTGATGTGGTAACATGCTGTGGGGACTTGCGGGAGGGCAGAGGCCGACTGCACTCTGCCCAGCTGCCAGCTCTTCTGCTGGGGTGCTGGGACCATAGTCCGGCTCAGTAGCCAGGGGAGCATTGGAGTCAGTGGGGGTTAATGTCGCCTCTGTTAACCCTGGTGCCACGCTAGGAGTTAGCTGGGGAGGGGAATTTGTACTTACCCCCTCCTCCTGTTGTCCCGGTGAGGGTAGTTGGGGATCTGGACAGGCTGTCCAGCATCCCTGTAGGTCAGGCACAGAGACCACGGTCCCATCTGCGCCGTCTGGGAGATTGGTGTCTCCCCTTGTTAGGGTAAGCTGCCGCTGGGGAGAGGTGGTGCTGTGCTCCTCTCCCTGAAACACAGGCTGCCGCTGGAGAGGGAGACCGCCTGTCTCCACTCCCGTAACATTGTCCTGCTGCTGGAGAGAGGGACCAACTGTCTCTTCTCTCTGTAGGACACACTGCTGCTGGGGGGGAAGGATGACACCTTCGGCCCCCTGTAACTCACACTGCCGCTGGGGAGGAAGGACGACACCTCCAGCTCCCGGTGGTTCACACTGCCGCTGGGGGGGGAAGGACGACACCTTCGGCCCTCTGGGGTACACACTGCCGCTGGGAGGAAGGACGACACCTTCAGCTCCCTGTAACACACACTGCCGCTGGGGAGGAAGGACGACACCTTCAGCTCCCTGGGGTTCACACTGCCGCTTGGTGGAAAGGACGACACCTTCGGCCCCCTGGGGTACACACTGCCGCTGGGGAGGGAGGACGACACCTTCAGCTCCCTGGGGTTCACACTGCCGCTGGGGGGGAAGGACGACACCTTCGGCCCCCTGGGGTTTATACTGCCGGAGACTGGGTGTCCATACCCTCAACATCCACAGTTGTCGCTCAAATGCCATTGCCGCACGGTTCTCAGCACTCAACTGGCGCATTACTTTGGAGACCACCTCGTTTGTAAGGTCTGGGCCATAGCAGACCAACCGCCTCTTTACCTCCTCAATGTAATCGTCACCCTCGTAGCAACGTACCATTTGGAGGTGTTCTTTGCAGGGCTCTATCCATGCCTGCTCCATGCTGCTGTAGGTAGGGACGCTGCCCAACGGCTAGCGTTGCCCTCAATTTGTAACTCCAAACGTTACCAGTGTCTCTGAGCTGCTTCTCCTCGCACTAGGACGCCATCCCACCGCTGCCACCAATGTAACGGAGCTCCGTGTACTCCGACCGAGTACCCTCCGTTGATGGATGCTCCTAGCGCTCTCAGAGGACTCCAAGCACTGCAGACGACACCACAACCACCGCAGACTCCACAACCGCCGTAGCTTAACTGGAGCCGCGCCGTCTTCTGTCCTCCAGGACCATGTGGGGAAGACCTCTCCTCCAGGAGAGCGTAACAGGAACAAGCTCTTAAAAGAGCTAAGTGATTAAGCTCAGGGGAATATGCAGAGCATAGCAATCCCCAGTGTGATACAGCAGTTCCCTCCAATAACGAGACAAGGCTAAGTTTTGAAGGGTCAAGAAGAACTCAGGACTGGGACACCCAGCCTGCTTTTTATTACAAAAAGGTACACACAGGACACTCCCAGGGGGAGGATGAAATTAACCAATCACATACATGGTACCACCCCCACGTCTCCTCCCCTCAGATAAACATATAACCTAATTATAGCATACAGTAAAAATACAGTTTTCACACATACACTGTAACTTTAAAACTATACATTCAATCTCCATATTACATATTCAGACTCAGCATATATCAAACATAAACACTTCCAAAAATCAGCCAAATCCCTCCAGTGGATCAAAAGTTAGCTGGAGGTCCCTTTATGACCGACCGCAAGCACAATTTCCTGCCCAAAACAGTTCCATAGATTTGGGCTGTGCGGTCGGTCAATTTCATGCCGAAAAAACGACTAAGTCCCATTTCGAACGGGACTTAGTCTCTGGAGCTGAAAAACGAAGTGTAGAAGAAGGTAAGGGTCAGCGGTGTTCGGTTAAATGTGTAGCCGATTTCAGTTCCATGAATTTGGCTACACATACCGCTGACCTCGTTCAAATGAACAAAGATGGCCGCCGCCACGTGTTCGTTTGTCGAATGGCGGCCACTTCGAATACTTCGGCACTTCGGCTGCATCCGAAGTGCCCATTTAAAGCTGCAGCACTGTTCCAAATCATTTAAAGGGACAGTCTTATAAAATCCAATCTGCTAAAAGAGTCTTTAACAGGTAATACCTTCCAGGGGCCATAGTCTTAAAGGGTATTGTTACCCAAAGTCTCAATATGGCCCCAGACAGTTCTTAAAGGGCCAGCAGCAGCCCAATATAGGTTAATAAGTTTTCAGGGGCACAATCTTCCAGGGGCCATAGTCATGAGGAAGGAGGCTGGCAAATAGGCTTCTCCACAATCCAGGGAAGCAGGGCAATTTTCCATTTAAAGGGCCAGTTACAAATAGCGATGACCAGGCACCTGACCTTCTGTCGGTCAGTGCCTCCGTTAGTCGATCCACCAACCCAAAATAACCAAATGCCAGAGTAGCCCGCCCACAACAAACAGGTACAAGGGTGACCCACCCACAATACACAATTACTGCACCTGGGTATTTTGCTGTGGTGATGTGGTAACATGCTGTGGGGACTTGCGGGAGGGCAGAGGCCGACTGCACTCTGCCCAGCTGCCAGCTCTTCTGCTGGGGTGCTGGGACCATAGTCCGGCTCAGTAGCCAGGGGAGCATTGGAGTCAGTGGGGGTTAATGTCGCCTCTGTTAACCCTGGTGCCACGCTAGGAGTTAGCTGGGGAGGGGAATTTGTACTTACCCCCTCCTCCTGTTGTCCCGGTGAGGGTAGTTGGGGATCTGGACAGGCTGTCCAGCATCCCTGTAGGTCAGGCACAGAGACCACGGTCCCATCTGCGCCGTCTGGGAGATTGGTGTCTCCCCTTGTTAGGGTAAGCTGCCGCTGGGGAGAGGTGGTGCTGTGCTCCTCTCCCTGAAACACAGGCTGCCGCTGGAGAGGGAGACCGCCTGTCTCCACTCCCGTAACATTGTCCTGCTGCTGGAGAGAGGGACCAACTGTCTCTTCTCTCTGTAGGACACACTGCTGCTGGGGGGGAAGGATGACACCTTCGGCCCCCTGTAACTCACACTGCCGCTGGGGAGGAAGGACGACACCTCCAGCTCCCGGTGGTTCACACTGCCGCTGGGGGGGGAAGGACGACACCTTCGGCCCTCTGGGGTACACACTGCCGCTGGGAGGAAGGACGACACCTTCAGCTCCCTGTAACACACACTGCCGCTGGGGAGGAAGGACGACACCTTCAGCTCCCTGGGGTTCACACTGCCGCTTGGTGGAAAGGACGACACCTTCGGCCCCCTGGGGTACACACTGCCGCTGGGGAGGGAGGACGACACCTTCAGCTCCCTGGGGTTCACACTGCCGCTGGGGGGGAAGGACGACACCTTCGGCCCCCTGGGGTTTATACTGCCGGAGACTGGGTGTCCATACCCTCAACATCCACAGTTGTCGCTCAAATGCCATTGCCGCACGGTTCTCAGCACTCAACTGGCGCATTACTTTGGAGACCACCTCGTTTGTAAGGTCTGGGCCATAGCAGACCAACCGCCTCTTTACCTCCTCAATGTAATCGTCACCCTCGTAGCAACGTACCATTTGGAGGTGTTCTTTGCAGGGCTCTATCCATGCCTGCTCCATGCTGCTGTAGGTAGGGACGCTGCCCAACGGCTAGCGTTGCCCTCAATTTGTAACTCCAAACGTTACCAGTGTCTCTGAGCTGCTTCTCCTCGCACTAGGACGCCATCCCACCGCTGCCACCAATGTAACGGAGCTCCGTGTACTCCGACCGAGTACCCTCCGTTGATGGATGCTCCTAGCGCTCTCAGAGGACTCCAAGCACTGCAGACGACACCACAACCACCGCAGACTCCACAACCGCCGTAGCTTAACTGGAGCCGCGCCGTCTTCTGTCCTCCAGGACCATGTGGGGAAGACCTCTCCTCCAGGAGAGCGTAACAGGAACAAGCTCTTAAAAGAGCTAAGTGATTAAGCTCAGGGGAATATGCAGAGCATAGCAATCCCCAGTGTGATACAGCAGTTCCCTCCAATAACGAGACAAGGCTAAGTTTTGAAGGGTCAAGAAGAACTCAGGACTGGGACACCCAGCCTGCTTTTTATTACAAAAAGGTACACACAGGACACTCCCAGGGGGAGGATGAAATTAACCAATCACATACATGGTACCACCCCCACGTCTCCTCCCCTCAGATAAACATATAACCTAATTATAGCATACAGTAAAAATACAGTTTTCACACATACACTGTAACTTTAAAACTATACATTCAATCTCCATATTACATATTCAGACTCAGCATACATCAAACATAAACACTTCCAAAAATCAGCCAAATCCCTCCAGTGGATCAAAAGTTAGCTGGAGGTCCCTTTATGACCGACCGCAAGCACAATTTCCTGCCCAAAACAGTTCCATAGATTTGGGCTGTGCGGTCGGTCAATTTCATGCCGAAAAACGACTAAGTCCCATTTCGAACGGGACTTAGTCTCTGGAGCTGAAAAACGAAGTGTAGAAGAAGGTAAGGGTCAGCGGTGTTCGGTAAAATGTGTAGCCGATTTCAGTTCCATGAATTTGGCTACACATACCGCTGACCTCGTTCAAATGAACAAAGATGGCCGCTGCCACGTGTTCGTTTGTCGAATGGCGGCCACTTCGAATACTTCAGCACTTCGGCTGCATCCGAAGTGCCCATTTAAAGCTGCAGCACTGTTCCAAATTATTTAAAGGGACAGTCTTATAAAATCCAATCTGCTAAAAGAGTCTTTAACAGGTAATACCTTCCAGGGGCCATAGTCTTAAAGGGTATTGTTACCCAAAGTCTCAATATGGCCCCAGACAGTTCTTAAAGGGCCAGCAGCAGCCCAATATAGGTTAATAAGTTTTCAGGGGCACAATCTTCCTGGGGCCATAGTCATGAGGAAGGAGGCTGGCAAATAGGCTTCTCCACAATCCAGGGAAGCAGGGCAATTTTCCATTTAAAGGGCCAGTTACAAATAGCGATTTGTAACAACCACAATAATTATACAATACAAAATTACTTACAAAAGGTTGCTAAATGTTTTACAAAAGGCTATTACAATTGCTAAATGTTACAATGGATTTATATTACTTACAAGGCCCCAGCCCTTTGGCTGGGGTTGTCAGAGCTGGTACTACATCTTAGGTCCAGTCAGGTACAGGCAAAAAGAGACAGAGTTTCTCCTACATCTGGTTTTTATTCAGTGTAAGTAGGCTGGCCTGTGATGTCACTGCCAGAAGCACATGTCTTCCTACACACTGCCCCTAGTGGTGCCTCCAAAGCATTACACTAAATATGCTTTCTTTATGATGTAAAGTCATTAATTAATAGATACCATTACACTCTGTTTAAGCATGTATAAATAATTTGATGTATACCTCTGTACTTGAACTTGTGGAACGCAAAAATAATATAAGAACATAGGGGCGGGGCCGAACCGCCGAGCTGGACGGTCACAGGAAAAAGAAGCTCCTGCTGTTCATCACCAAATATGTTGAAAAAAAAACTATCTTTCGCCAAAAAGCTAACCGACAACTACAATGCCCAAAGCAGAAGGCCTGCTGGAACCAGGGAGAGGCTGGCTTATCAAGCTACAGTCCCCTGGAGGAGAAAACTTTGATGTCCCAACCGGGGCCTTCTCCGGCGGTGAGTGGGGCGGACGGCCGCCGCACCACTATCCTGCCACACAGCACCCAGCCTGGGGCTCGAACCTGGGTGGATCCGGCCCTGTTCTCCCCCCCTATGGACTGGGGGGGGTGATCCCGGTCCTCACCCGGGGGCATGGCAGCTGGAGCACACAGGCGCCATCGTCACACTCGAGGGCCCGACCGCACCACATAAGATGGCGGCTGCCACGTGCACCGAAGTCTGCAGAAGGGAACGCACAACAGCGGAGCTCGGAACACCCAGTGCAACAAGCAAGCACGGGCCCAGGAGTCAGAGAAGTTGGCGGCTCCACTTTCTCGCAGCTCACCAAACGACTTCCTACCTGTAAGAGCAACCAGCCACGAGAAGACGAGCAGCAGCGGAGGCCTACCGGACCCAAATATGCAGGGACTCCGCTCCACACTCACGACCCTGCCGCCAAATTAAGATAGCCACACGCCAGAGTATGCAACACCCAATGTTGACCTTGGAGAACGCTCCTCTCGATTCCCAACAGAGGCAAGCCCGAGAGATGCATCTGGAGAGATACCTCAGCCTAAAAGGACACTAACACCGGGTCGCGCCGACATGCTGGAGCAGGCAATGGCCGACCATATGTCCACTACCACCCATGAAGCATCGGACCCACCATGCTGGCGGTTCCTGAAGCGTGTGCAGCCTTACGAACTTTTGATCAGCCTGGGTGATATTATATCATATTATATCTGTAGATGGCTGCCTGGCCTTAACATGCATAAGTTTATATGCTGAGCCTTTGGCCATAGCTTACCGCTTGCATCCTTTTCATTGTAACACATAAAATGCTAGCATTAATGGCACCCTAATACTGCAGAAATCGTTAATCAACCTTCACCCATGCCTCACTTGCAACAAAAAAGTTTTAGGCGGGGCGGGGCCCGACCGCCATGCTGAGAGGTCGCACACGAGGCGAGCTCCTGCAGAAAAACGATCTTAAAGCTTGTAATTCATTAAAAATACTTACCTGCAGTTTGGAAGAAACGGTCCTGCGGGCAAAGAGGGGCTGGTGCTGAGGCCAAACAGATCACAAGCGACTGGACCTCGGAAAAGGCACGTCGGCACCGCCACAACTGGGGCCTACCCGGGCGGTGAGTGAGGTGGACGGCCGCCACCTCGCTATCCTGCTCTGCGGTTTCCTCCCGGAACTCTGCTGCCACGTAGTAGGGGCCCCGTATCCCCCCCCTTTGGACCGGTGGGGGTCATCCCGGTCCCAGGAGACTGTTCCTGCAAGCGTCTGGAGCAAAGAAGACCCTCCGTTACCAAAATGGCGGGCAAGACCGAAATGGCGGCAAAGCCAGGAATCATCAAGGCTCAGCAGACCGAAAACATCGGGGAGGTGAGGCAGAGGGGTTCCCCGACACAAATGCTCCTAAGCTTACCGATCTTTTAACTGTGCGGGAATCCCGGATCTAGCGGCGCTGAACAGCCGGTGTATGCTTCCCGACCCCTCACCACGCAACACTGCCGCTCAGACAGACACTCCTGCGCGCCAGCTATCTCACATGGAGGAATGGGTAGCAGCTAGGGACTAAACACACTAAACCCTCTCACCAAGCAATATGATGGAATCAGATCAGCATGAACTGTCTGTGGGAATCCCCTGGGGACTGTGCTGCGGATCGTGGGGATGGCTCCTGACCCTCCGGCCTTCTACATATATTGTCCGCTGGACCTCACACAGACGCCTGCAAGCTTACAGCAGTCGGCGGACGCCGGCGCAAACAACAACCACCGCAGGGGCACCAAAGGACAGAGCATATGGGCACAGAACCCACCACCCGGCTTACCTGTAACCACTGCGGCTCGGCAGATCGGGAGTTGGCTGACTTCGGACTACGCGGAGGACACAAGTCAAAATAATCCACCCTAACACGGGGGATGACTGCTGCACGCCAGCATGGACTCTCAGTCTCTAACTTCTGGTGACCTGTTGTCTCCTTGTTATGTTATATTATTTAGATCACTTACACATTCAAGGACAGATACCACGTAACTCCACATTAATAAGCAAAAGTGTTTGGGTGTTGACAGCTAGACTGAATTGGTTTTCCTATACGTATATCTCCATGTTTAGCTAGCCTGTCTGTTTCCCTGGTGGTATCTCACACATAACCTATGTATGCAAATTTGGGCTTGCCCCAGAGGCTCCACTAGCACTGTTAACAGAGAAAGCCATGCAGCATATTAGGTGTAGACACACTGCAAGTAATATTTAAGTTTCTCTATGCTTGTCTACACAAAGCCTAGCTCATGTAATCCACCAAGCGAAGTATACTTGCAATGTTGCCCTAGTTATAATCATCTTCCTTCACAAGTAAAGCATAGACACCTACTATAATGTAAAACCAAATGAGTACGACTCTACTATGCACACACTTAGCCTAGCATGTCTATCACAAACCATAATTGTCTAATAGCTTGTTAACTTCATGATGAAAAAAGAAAAACTGTGCTGTTTAATCTGCCACGTTATGTGATACTATGAAACTGTCTGCAGCAGCTGTCGTGGCTCTGCATACTCACTGTCTAACCATGCACAAATAAAATAAAGAATTAAAAATATAGATCATCGAAAAAAAAGTTTTAGGCCTTAGTGTTTATTATGTGTTCCTCCACTCTGCCTGTAATTGTAACATGTGCCCTGCCTTGCTGGGTGAGCAACCTAGGAGTAATCCTGGATAAGCAACATCATCACACAAAACATAGTGTCTACACTCGTGTACCGTATTCACTTGTCTAATTAACCTTATATTATATATATATATCCTACCTGCATAACTCATCTAGCTATATAACTAAATAATGTTGTACATCATCTTGTTAGAATGCAACCTTAACACAAAAATGTGCAAGTACAAACGTATACCCTGTGGTGGAATCTCGGTAAAAATAAATTTAGTAGGCCGAGATTACCACGTGGCATGTGTACGTGCATATGCTGACGTATCGATCAGTTGGTTGCACGAGGCAAGATACGATCAGTAGTGTACGGAGCATGTGCAAGAATACAGGATGTAGTATTCCCCCTCCTCCATTGTGCTGGACAAGCCATGCGGTCAAGCAGGAAGTTAATTCTTATTTGTGTTGATTGGTTGAGAGAATGTGCGGGTGGAGTTTAATATGGGAGGAGTTATGTGCCTATATAAGGAGCCTGCACTATTGTCCGGGGCTCAGAACTTGCTGTATTTTGGTGACGCTAGTCCCTCTGAGTCCCGATCGGTGATCCAATAAAGAATCTCTTCCTTCCTGAAGAAACCTGTGTCCATCTCTCTGTGCTTGGCTTCCGTCAGTTTCTCCGGTATCATTTGGTGCATTGGCCGGGAAGCTCATCGTTCAACGGTAGCTGAGAGGCAGAGGCGTGAGACGGTCTATCTTTGCCCACGTTCTCTACGGCTGCACCCCTGAACTTCTGCGTGGACCTCCCTTCGTCTCGGCGCCACTGGTCTGTTGTCCAGGAGATCATCGGCCTCTACGTGAGAAGTGCTGGGGTGTCCCCGTCGATGAGTGTGAACTCAGGTTCAGGAACGAGGAGGTAAGACAACTGCTGTTTTAGACGGCAGGACCCACTAGGGGTATACCGATTGTGCGGTAGGCCCAAAGGGGTTTGAATCTGTGTATCTGCCCCCTCTGTCGGAGGGAAGGAGCGAAGGCGCACCGCTCGATCGAACGCTCTTTAGTCAGACCGTTTGATTTTGTTAGTCAGGCGGGGCTCTGGTGTAAATAGCCCTAGCCGGACACCGGTGTCTTGTCTAGACTAGCGTTCTAGGGTGTATATTTTGTTCGCTAGGTCGGAGGGACCGGGAGACTAAGCGGCGTCTGTGTAAATTCGGTTCGCTAGCTCTCATCCTATCTGGGCTAAGTGGGAAGGCGTGTAAATTTGGAACCCACTAGACTTTTGATAGTGCGACTAAGAGGCGTCTGTGTAAATTCGGTCCTCTAGCTCGCTATATATGGTGATTGGGCAGTGTGGCTAACCAAAACGTATGTAGATTGTTTTTAGGTAGTCCATCAAGGTACTGGCCAATAGCTTAGTTGGGAATTGTAAATGTGATAAAGATTGTTTAGTAAAGTGTATATCTTGTTAGATAGCGCGAGCTCAGCCGTCTAGCGAGAGTGTTAATAGTGTGTTGCTGTATTATAGTGCACGGTACCATAACCCTGTATATTTACTGACACTGTATATAAGTACTAATCATTGTCGTCCATTGCATGTTTAACACCATAACCACTAATAATTGTATTGTGACCTTAACTTGTGCTTTGACCTATGCTAACCGTACTGGAACCGCTATTTGTAAAAGACGATGTTACTGGGGTGTGTTATAGACGGGTAATTCGTATATAGAGAATTATAGCGTGGGTGACTGTATAGTTACGCCAAAGGGCATAATATTGATTATCTAGTGACTGGTGTAACAGCTGTGTGTACGGGAATTCCCTGAGTGTTTATTGTGTTATTGTGTACGTTTCACTTGGTAACCGTACCACGTGGTGCTGTTGCCAGAGGAAACGGGTGTGACTGTTGAATAGTACGCGTGTATAGTATTCGTTGTCGACGACGTTCCATTGTTAAGTATGGGTGCGTCGCAGTCAACGATTCCGGATCCCTTAGGTTGTATGGTGAAGAATTTTAAAAAGGGATTCAAGACATGTGATTTGGGGGTTAAAATGTCTCCTGTACGTTTGGTCACTTTGTGTACTAGGGAGTGGCCTACTTTGGTTGCGGCATGGCCGCCACGTGGCAGTTTGGATCCAACTCTGGTACAGCGCTTACACGTGGCTGTATCAGGTAGGCCTGAACTTTACGGCCAGTTTCCTTATATTGATTGTTGGAGACAGGCCGTAAATGACTCGCCAAAATGGCTCCAGACATGCCACGAGGAGCAGTGTCGCCTCATGGTAGCTAGGACTTGTTTGTCCACTAGGACTGGTGTTAGGCCCATTTTGGACACGCCCCCTGAGTCCGAGATCCCTTTGCCGCCCCCTTACTTTCCGTTAAGAGGAAGTGACGCAAATGCAGGAAGTCCTGCAACCCTCCCCTCATTACCCCCATCCACTTCCGCTTCCTCCTCCAGTACAGGATCCACCCCCCCTCGTACTAAATCTCCCCTTCCGGAATCAGAACCAACCCCCATTAAAAACGAATATCCTGATTTGGCGCCACTTCAGACTTCCGGTCAAGCTTCATCTAGCTCGGCTCGAAGTGTTTTATTTACAACCTTTTCCCAAAACCAAGCTCCCACATCCCCATACCCTATTTCTCCCCGACTGGAACCTATGACTGACGCCCCTCCACGTAGCCCCATACAGACCCGACAGTTGACCGGTGCCCAACAATTAAAACACTATCAGATGCCTCTTCGTCTGAATCCTGGGTCAGCCTATATCGATGCCGCAGGCCAAATGGCACATGCTGACCCAGTCTTTGTATATGTCCCATTCACGACAACCGATCTTTTAAATTGGAAGACCCACAATTCCTCGTATACTGAGAAACCACAAGCTATGACTGATCTGTTCACCTCAATAGTACAGACACATAACCCGACATGGGCTGATTGCCAGCAGTTATTAATGACTTTATTCAACAATGAGGAAAGGACAAGAATTAATCAAGCGGCCATTAAAGCACTAGAGGATAAAGCCCGTACTTTAAACCAAGCCAATCCATCAGCATGGGCCGCAACACATTATCCCAACACCGATCCCGATTGGAATGTAAATGGTGCTGATATGGTTCAACTCAGAGCCTATAGAGACGCTATAATTGCTGGCATGAAAGCCGGAGGAAAGAAAGCTATTAACATGTCGAAGACAGTTGAGGTGATTCAGAAAAGTGATGAAGCGCCCAGTGTCTTTTATGACCGATTATTGGAGGCATACCGCTTGTATACCCCCTTTAATCCGGAAGACGCAGATAATTCCCGAATGGTGAACTCCGCCTTTGTCAGCCAAGCTTACGGAGATATTAAGCGCAAGCTACAAAAGTTAGAAGGGTTTGCAGGTATGTCAATCACCCAACTAATGGAGGTAGCGAATAAGGTTTATATGAATAGGGAAACAGAAAGTAAGAAAGAGGAAGAGCGCAAGATGCGTAAAAAGGCTGATATGCTAGCGGTAGCGATCGCAGGCATAGATAGACGGGGCCCAGATAGAGGCGATAGTAGATGGAATGAGGAACCTCTAAGTAGAAATCAGTGCGCATACTGTAGGGAAGAAGGGCATTGGAGAAATGAGTGTCCTCGAAGAGAACAGTGTGAGAGAGACAGACCTAGGACAGGTTACGGAAACTTTAGAGGCAGAGCGAGAGGTAGAGGAGGCCCCGGAGGGAGTAATGGTAATAGAGGGAGTAATGGGAACAGAGGAAGTGTTAGGGAAGACAGGTATATTCCAGCAGCGCAAAGGTCCCGCGATAGAGAAGGTAGGGACTTTGTAGGATTGGCTGACACGGTCATGGAGGACTATTGATACCGACCGGGCTCCATCCCCCTTGGTCGAGCGGAGCCTATGGTCGAGGTATCAATAGGGGGAAAAAGGAGTGCGTTCATGATCGACACTGGTGCTGAACATTCAGTGGTGACTAATCTAGTTGCTCCTCCATCTGGAAGGACTATTACTGTGATAGGAGCAACTGGAAGAAGTGCTGAAAAACCGGTTCTTAAAAGTCGACTCTGTACATTGGGAGGCCACGTAGTAAAACATCAATTCCTTTATATGCCTGAATGTCCAGTCCAATTGCTGGGACGTGATATGCTATCAAAATTACAAGCGCAGATTACGTTCCTACCAAATGGAACAACATCTTTAAAGTTTAATGGACCTTCAGGTATCATGACATTATCCGTACCAAAGGAAGAAGAGTGGCGACTTTATACAGCGTTGACTAGCCAAAACCCTAGGAGTGATGAGACATTATTTAACATACCAGGAGTTTGGGCAGAGAACAACCCACCAGGACTGGCCCGCAATATTCCACCTATAAAAATTGAACTAAAACTTGGGGTTTATCCAGTGAGCCTAAGACAATACCACATCCCGCAGAAGGCTAAGAAGAACATCCAATCCTACCTGGATAAGTTCATACGGTATGGTATCCTAAAATTCTGTACTTCCCCCTGGAACACCCCATTGCTGCCTGTTCAAAAGCCCGGTACAGATGAGTATCGACCTGTGCAGGACTTGAGAGCAGTCAATGATGCGGTTGTTAGTATACATCCAGTTGTACCCAATCCATATAACCTGCTTGCTTTAATTCCGGGCGGGGCTACCTACTTTACAGTCTTAGACCTCAAAGATGCCTTCTTTTGCCTTCGAATTGCCGCAGAAAGTCAATGTATTTTCGCTTTCCAATGGGAGAACGCTGTAACGGGCTCAAAACGCCAAATGACTTGGACAAGACTGCCCCAAGGGTTTAAAAATTCACCTACCTTATTTGGTTCAGCCCTAAGTCAAGATCTACTGGATTTCGAGTCCATCCCAGGAGAGTGTGTATTGTTACAATATGTAGATGACTTGTTGATAGCAGCAGTTACAAAAGAAATCTGTCAGCAAGCAACGCACGATCTACTACACATTCTATGGAAGGCAGGATACAAGGTGTCTAGAAAGAAGGCTCAGTTGTGTTTGCCAACTGTCAAATATCTGGGATTCCATATCTCTGAAGGTCAAAGAATTATGGGGCCAGAGAGAAAAAAAGCTGTCTGCCAAATACCAATACCCAAGAATAGAAGACAAGTGCGAGAATTCTTGGGGGCAGCAGGCTTCTGTAGGATATGGATTCCCAGCTATGCGATACTGGCAAAACCTCTGTACGCAGCTATCAAAGGTACAGAGCACGACCCCTTCTTATGGACCCAAGAACAGCAAACGGCATTTGAAGATGTGAAGAAGGCTTTGATGAGTGCCCCAGCATTAGGTCTACCTGATCACACACGACCATTCTACTTATATGTACACGAGCAAAGAAGAATGGCTGTGGGAGTATTGACACAGTACTTGGGATCATGGCAAAGACCTGTTGCCTACATGTCTAAGCAATTGGATGCAGTGGCCAGCGGACTTCCACCTTGTCTAAGAGCCGTAGCTGCAGCCGCCCTGCTAGTAGCTGAAGCCGATAAACTCACTCTGGGTCAAGAACTTTATGTACGAGTCCCACATGCAGTACAGACGTTGTTGGATTACAAAGGAAATCATTGGTTTAGTAACAGCCGTATGACCAAGTATCAAGCAATGTTGTGTGAAAATCCCAGAGTGCATTTAGAGACTGTAAACACCTTAAATCCAGCTACCCTTTTGCCACAACCTACTGAAAGTCAACATGATTGTTTGGAAGTAATGGATGAAGTATTCTCAAGTAGACCAGATCTTCAAGATTTTCCCATCCAGAACCCCGATGTTCAATATTATACCGACGGCAGTAGTTATGTGAAAGAAGGGATCCGCTATGCAGGATATGCAGTGACAACAATAGACAAGGTGATAGAAGCTCGGCCACTGGCGAAAGGAACATCAGCACAAAAGGCAGAATTGATAGCACTGACACGAGCGTTACAATTGGCTGAAGGTTTAAGAGTGAACATCTACACGGACTCCAAATATGCGTTTTTAACCACTCATGCCCACGGAGCTTTGTATAAAGAAAGAGGACTACTGAATTCAGAAGGAAAAGAAATCAAATACGCAGCTGAAATCCTACAACTATTGGAAGCAGTGTGGGAGCCGAAAGAAGTCGGTATCATACATTGTCGAGCGCATCTGAGAGGAGATGGTGATGTAACCAAGGGAAATCGGATGGCAGATAGTGCAGCTAAGCGTGCTGCTGAATCAGGAAGACAGGAGTATGTGGGGCATATAGCTGCTCTTATACCAACTCCACTGTCCCAATGGACTCCAGTTTATACAGCTCAAGAAGAGGAGTGGTTAAAGACTGAACCAGGAAAGTATTTGGAGAACAAGTGGTATCAGCTAGAAGATGGAAGAATAGTCATACCAGCATCACTAGCGGTAGAAATTGTCCAAAATTATCATAACGGGACACATTCTGGGAGAGACAGTACTGAAGAATCTCTCAGAAAACATTTCTACATACCAAGATTGTCCAACTTGACTCAGGCCATTGTACGAAGATGTGTAACGTGTGCTAAAAATAATGCAAGACAAGGACCAGTAAAGCCACCAGGAGTCCAGTTTATGGGGGGACTCCCCATGTCCGATTTACAAATTGACTTTACAGTGATGCCTAAATCGGGTGGACATCGTTACCTGCTGGTAATTGTGTGCACCTATTCAGGCTGGGTAGAAGCATGTCCTACTCGTACAGAGAAAGCAGGAGAAGTTGTGAGATTCCTGCTACGAGAAATAATACCCCGATATGGACTACCCTGTTCTATAGGATCGGACAATGGTCCAGCTTTTGTTCATCAGTGCCTACAACAACTGACTCATATGCTTGGTATAAAGTGGAGGCTTCATACAGCATATAGACCCCAGAGTTCTGGTAAGGTAGAGAGAATGAATAGAACTATTAAGAACCAGTTGGCTAAAATGTGTCAGGAAACCCAACTTAAGTGGAACGTTCTCTTACCCATAGCTCTATTGCGAATCCGCAGTACCCCTACCAGAAGGATGGGCCTCTCTCCTTTTGAAATCATGTATGGGCGACCACCTCCCGTACTTGGTAACTTAAGGGGGGATTTGAGTCAGTTGGGAGAAGGAATTACCCGGCAGCAGGTTGTAGAGTTGGGTAAGACTATGGAGGAGGTACAGAAATGGGTACAAGATAGATTACCTGTGAATATTTATCCCCCTGTTCATAGTTATCATCCAGGAGATCAAGTGTGGATTAAAGAGTGGAATAATGTACCGTTAGGGCCCAAGTGGAGAGGTCCTTATGTTGTTCTTTTGTCTACCCCTACAGCGATAAAAGTAGCCGAAGTGACTCCGTGGATACATCACTCCAGGGTTAAACCAGCAGCAGTCGATTCTTGGCAAGTTACAGCAGATCCAGAGAATCCCTGCAAGATCCGGTTAAAACGCACTACTCAGTCGGAGTAACGAGGAACTATTGTGGATTACAAATTTTATTATTTTTGGGATTTGGTGCGTGAGTGAGAAGGCCATAATAAAGCCTGTCCGCCCACCGACGTATAGTTTATAAGCCAGGGAAAGTCTCGAAGGGACTCCTGTGAAGACGAGCAGAACTCCATTCCCTGCAGCCCTTACATCCTGGAAGCTGAGGTGCCTTCGCACGGACGAAGACTGAGGATGACGGCGAAAGATGTGTTTTTGATAGTGTTTATTTATATGTGTTTTTATATTCAGGAAGGTAGAGGTACCGACACTCCTAGCTGTGAGGTATGCATTAAGACTACGAGAACAGGTAACCATATTTCCCAAACCCTAATTTGGCATTCACAATACGAGTGTAAAGGAGATGTATCGAGATGTAGATACCTAAATATAGACTATAGTGTGTGCCATTTAGGAGTAGGAGAACCTAAGTGCTTCAGTCCGGAGTATCAACCTCGTACAATTTGGTTGACTCTCAGGAATGGAGATCCTCAGGGGACCCTAATTAATAAGACGATGTTAGAATCCGTACATTCTTCGGGTGTTCTGCTATTTGATGCGTGTAAAGCGATATCGAGTGGTAGAAAGCCGTGGAATGTATGTGGGGATCTTAGATGGGAGAGGACGTATGGGTCTAATGATAAATATATTTGTCCCAGTAGCAAAAATAAATATGTGAGTCCTAGATGCCCAAATAAAGACTATAACTTCTGCCCATATTGGTCTTGTGTGGGGTGGGCGACTTGGGGACAGACAGTAGACAAAGACATGATAGTGACTAAGTTGCCGACTAGCCCATATTGTAAGTCTATGGAATGTAATCCCATCCATATACTTATAAATAACCCCGATAAGTTCTTAGACAAATATGGCAATTTATTTGGGTTTCAGATATACGGGACGGGTTTAGATCCTGGGACAGTATTGTTTATAGGGATAGAGACTGATACGGTATCCTCCCAAACTCATCAAGTATACCATTCCTTTTATGAAGAGATGAGTATAGATAATAAGATCCCCCATAATGCTAAAAACCTGTTCATTGACTTAGCTGAAAGTATTGCCGGTAGTCTTAATGTTACCAACTGCTATGTGTGTGGAGGTACTAACATGGGAGACCAATGGCCTTGGGAAGCAAAGGAGGTAATGTCCGGTTCTGAGGCAGTTGACCAACTAATATCTACACAAGCCGATTATCATATGAGTGTTAGAGGTAAATCTGAGTGGAGATTAAAGACCTCCATCATAGGTTATGTTTGCATAGCAAGGAAAGGAATAATGTATAACACTTCTGTAGGAGAATTAACTTGTCTAGGGCAAAAAGCTTATGATGATGATACAAAGAATACAACTTGGTGGTCGGCTTCAAATGTCTCAGAACCATCTAACCCGTTTGCTAGATACGCCAATTTAAAGGATGTGTGGTTTGATTTATCCATCACATCTACCTGGAGAGCCCCAGCAAATTTGTACTGGATCTGTGGTAAGAAAGCCTATTCGGAGTTGCCACAGGACTGGGAAGGGGCATGTGTGTTGGGTATGCTCAAACCATCCTTCTTCTTGTTACCGATTGAAACAGGTGAGACTTTAGGTGTTAAAGTGTATGATGTGAATCATAGGAAGAAAAGGGGACCCATAGAGATAGGCACCTGGGAAGATAATGAATGGCCTCCCCAGCGTATCATAGATTATTATGGGCCAGCCACGTGGGCTGAGGATGGTACCTTTGGTTACAGAACCCCTATTTATATGCTCAACCGTATTATAAGATTACAGGCGGTGGTTGAGATTATTACTAACGAGACATCACAAGCGCTCAATCTTCTAGCGAAGCATAACACCAGGATGAGGACAGCAGTCTACCAAAATAGATTAGCCTTGGATTACCTTTTGGCAGTAGAGGGAGGTGTATGTGGGAAGTTTAACCTGAGCAATTGCTGTCTTCAAATAGATGACGAAGGGCAAGCAATAGCGGAGCTTACTAGCCATATGGTTAAACTAGCGCATGTGCCTACTCAGGTATGGAAAGGGTATAATCCAAGTAGTTGGTTTGGTAGCTGGTATGAGTGGTTTGGAGGGCTTAAGGCAGTGGTAGGTGGAGTCCTACTGATTTTAATGTTGTGCCTACTCCTGCCGTGTCTTATACCCTTAGTAGTTAGGTCTGTGCAAAGCCTGATAGAAAATATAGCAGAGAGGAAGGCTGCTGCACAGATAGTGGCGATTTATAAGTATAAGGCTCTAGATCAGGGAGAACCAATGCAGGAAGATGAGTGTTGAAGATTCACATCATAAGATAAGTCTGGTCTGGTTCAAGGTAACTTGCGGTGTATGCAAACCAAGGTTAAGTGATGCCTCAAGTAATTGTGAAATATCAAGAGGCATCAAAGGGGGGAATGTGGTGGAATCTCGGTAAAAATAAATTTAGTAGGCCGAGATTACCACGTGGCATGTGTACGTGCATATGCTGACGTATCGATCAGTTGGTTGCACGAGGCAAGATACGATCAGTAGTGTACGGAGCATGTGCAAGAATACAGGATGTAGTATTCCCCCTATTCCATTGTGCTGGACAAGCCATGCGGTCAAGCAGGAAGTTAATTCTTATTTGTGTTGATTGGTTGAGAGAATGTGCGGGTGGAGTTTAATATGGGAGGAGTTATGTGCCTATATAAGGAGCCTGCACTATTGTCCGGGGCTCAGAACTTGCTGTATTTTGGTGACGCTAGTCCCTCTGAGTCCCGATCGGTGATCCAATAAAGAATCTCTTCCTTCCTGAAGAAACCTGTGTCCATCTCTCTGTGCTTGGCTTCCGTCAGTTTCTCCGGTATCAACCCCAGTGTAATTATTGTCTGACTAACACGAGGAATGCCTTTGGGGTACCCCGTGCAAAGCTGTAACGTCTTATGCACTGCAAAAAAAAAAAAAAATAGAGAATATAAAAAACAATAAAGTGTACGATGCAAAATGTATTTACTTTCACAGAAGTAAATGGCAGCAGGTAAAACTGGCATCAAGTGATTCACAAGGTCAAATCAAGTCCTACGCGTTTCATCCTTATCAGGGACTTCCTCAGGGACTGTTTCTCAATTAAAGATATCTACAAAGTCCCTTTACTATTGTTTGGTTGAGGGGGTAGGGAGAGATTTAGTTTGTGGATGACTATGGGTTTGGGAACTCCTAGCACCCAGAGAGTATCAAATCTTTTTTTTACAAAAATTATTTATCCCTTTCCCGACCTTGGACGTATCAGGTACGTCCGCCAAAAACTGGTCCTTAACCCCTTAAGGACCAAACTTCTGGAATAAAAGGGAATCATGACATGTCACACATGTCATGTGTCCTTAAGGGGTTAAGGAACGCGGACGTACCAAATACAGCTGCGAGGAATTAGAGCGCCGGAAGCGATCATGATCGCTTCCAGCTGCTCTAACGGTATTGCAGCGATGCCTCCATGTCAAAGCTTTGTGCAATACCCCCTCTCACTGCCGGGCCACCGGAGAACACAGTGTGATCGCTCCCCCGGAGTGATCACTTCCGGATTGCTCCATGTGGCGCCCAGCAGTGTAGTGCAGAGCATCGGAAGCCATCAGGCAGGCTTCCGATGCTCTGCCTGTCTGCTAAGTGCCTCGTGGGGTCGAGGCACTCCGTGAAGAAATAAATACATTTTAATAATTAAGCCCTTCCCTCCCTCTTACTTACCCGATCACCACCGTTCCCCTGTGGGCGATCGGTCTTCTGCTCCACTGGGGGGGACTGTCTGACAGTCCAGACAGTCCCCCCGCCTGAAAGAGCGGTCACATAGCAGTGTCCACAGCATGGGGGACTGCTTGAACTGACAGGCAGTCCCCCTGCTGGTGAAAAAAGTAAAAAATAAATGTGGCGAAACCAACTTCGCCACTGTGAACTGGAGAAGCCTGGTTGCTAGTCTCCTGCCCTGCGACTATGGCCCCTGGACATATTGCACTGTAAAAACTATATTTGGGCATGTAATAGTTTATATTACTGCTACTGGGCCTTTAAGGGCCATCCGTGGACCTATTGGGACTTTTTGGGATATGTGAAATGTCTGTGTGTTATGTGTAAAATGTGACTTTATGTATTTTAAAGTGTTTTATGTCGTTTTGCAACCATGTGGTTAATGGAGTCTGCCTTTAGTCCTGGGTAATTGGATTACTTCTCCAATTAACTCCAGGGCAGAAGGGAGGAAACCAGGGTGCATTGTGGGGATGTTTTTATGCCAGCCAGAAAGGAACAAAAGATACTTTTAGTAACTTTTGAACCCCTGGTCGGATTCATGCAATTTTTTAATATGTTGTTCCCATGAATGGATTGATTGTGGATATGTATTTTTATGTGAATGTGATGTATGGTTTTAAAGTTATGAAAGTTGTGTAAAAGTATATTTTACACTGTATGCATAATGGGATTATGTGTCACACTAAGGGGAGGGGATGTGTGGGAGGTAACATCTATGTCATTGGTTCTTTTATGCCTCCCCCTGGGTGTGGCCTGTATGTGTGAGTTGGAAATAAAAGCCAGGCTGGATGAGCCAGTCGAGAGTTCCTGTTTTACCCTCAAAGTGATGTGTCGTCTCATTATTGGGGGGAAGGATTTATTGCATGCTGTTCCAGTTGACTGCTAGGAGTACAAGCCTATTCGTATGGTTCCTATTCAATGGTCTACAGCATTCATATGCTTGGGAGAATTTAAAAAGGTTTCTCGGATTCGGTGATTGTGGTGTCTGCCAGAGTGCTTGGAGTCCTCAGGAAGCACTAGGAGCATCCATTAACGGAGGTACCAAGTCGGGGTGCCAGGCGATCCGTTACAATAAATAAATAAAGTTAATAAATAAAAAATATATATATGTATATATGAGATATATACATCTATATATAATATGATACACCCCCTGTTGACATGATACTAAGTGTATTTTTTATTAATATATACACATATTAATATAAAAATACACTTTAAGTAAAATTACACACGTATATATATTATGCATATAATAACTATATATATTGTGTGTGTATATATATATATATATATATATATATATTATAAATAAATAAATAATAAATAACCCCTTAAGTACCTGAATACATGGCATCTATCCATAATGAGTGTATCTCGACTATATTTAATTCTGTCTTTCCCATGCATTGAAACAATCAAAACAAGATTTATGAAAAAAGAAATAAAATAAAGTTTATAAATTAACATATATATATTTATATATATATATATATATATATATATATATAAAACATCATACTAAGTGTATATTATATATTAATATAAAAAATACACAGAGTAAAATTGCATACATATATATAAAACAACTATATATATATTTTATAAAAATAAATAAAAAACAAAATAATTTTTAACAAAATTATATATACATGTAATTTTATTCTAACTGTATTTTGATTTTATATATATATATATATATATATGTTACGGTTACTCTCAATCTAGCTGAGAACTGGACCGCTTAGTAGTCTGGATTCCTGTTGCTGAAGAGGGGAGAAGCTGCTTTCCTCAGTATTCCATACGAGTCCTGAAAATGTAGAATAATCCCACTAGCTATAGCACAGCTAGGATACCCTTCTGCCCACAAAACGAGTCAAAGCTGCGATTTGTAGGTCAAACAAGAACTGAGGACTGGGATGCCCAGCCTGCTTTTTATTGTGGTTACATGCAAACAGGACACTCCCAGGGGGAGGCATAAAATCACCAATCACACATCTGGTGCAACCCACACCTCCCCTCCCCTCAGATAAACAGTTAAACCAATTATACAGTACATATTTTCAACCAAGTTCTGGATGTACCCCCAAACCAGGGGGTACACCTTTAAATCCTGATAGACCTTGTTCAGGGGAGCAACATATCCGAAAACCAGCTCGTTCGGATGAACGGTTCGGGAGCTATGGGCTTCCAAAGTTTTGACCGACCGCACAGACTTTCTAGCCGAAAATAGTTCCACACGTTTTGGCCTTGCGGTCGGTCTCCATTCGTACGTTAAAACTCCATGAACCTTTTGCCATCCATAGTTATCCCGGGGTTCGCTGTACTCCCCATGCGAAGGGTAATCATCCTACCGAACGGTGGGCCGTTCGGTAGGTCCAGCACAAAGTTACGTTATCCTGGAGGTCTCAGCGGTGTTCGCCTGTTTGCGTCTCCGTTTTTAGTTCCAGACGATTGCTGGCAAACACCGCTGTTCGCACGTAAGATGGCCGCGAACACGTGCAAAGTCCCGAAATGGCAGCCATCTATACGTTTACACAAAGGATTCGTGCTGAACCATACGAACGGCTGCAAATAGGTCTGAAAGGTGAAAATATATAAACTATAGAATACATAGGACACAATGTCACACATTTAGGCTTGAAGAAAAGGCAAAGGTAAAGAAAAGTTTTTTTTACAGTAAGAGCAATAAGGATATGGAATTCTTTGCCTGAAGAGGTGGTTTTGTCAGAGTCTATGCAGAAGTTTAAACTGCAATTGGAGAAATACTTGCAAAAACATAACATGCAGGGATATAATTTCTAATTAGTGGGGTAATAGCTGCTTGATCCAAGGAGACATCCAAGGAGACATCAGTGTTACAATGTAACTTTTTAATTTAAAAAAAAAAATGGTTTGGAAATAGCAAAGTGCTACTTGTACCTATTGCCCTATAACTTGCAAAAAAAAGCTAAGAACATGTTAACGTTGGGTATTTCTAAACTCAGGACAAAATGTAGAAACTATTAAGCATTAGTGTTTTTTGGCAGTTGTAGATGTGGAACAGATTTTGGGGGTCAAAGTTAGAAAAGGTGTGTTTATTTTTTTTACATATTTTCATTGTATTTTATAATTTTTATAGTACATTATATGATATGATGCAAATAATGGTATCTTTAGAAAGAGCATTAAATGGCGATAAAAATAGTATATAATGTGTAGATACAGTAAATGAATAAGAGGAAAATTACAGCGAAACACCAACACCACAGAAATGTTAAAACAGCCCTGGTTCCAAACGGTAAGAAAATTGAAAAGCGGTCTGGTTACTAAGGAATTATGTTTATTGTGTAAGGGGTTTACAACAAAAGCCAAAATAGCCAATACAGGCAATGCAAAGCATTGCAAAAACTGTGCAATTTTTGTATAATAAACATGGTCATGCAAAATATGTCAGTAGGTATGAAAGTATGAGCAATAATGAAAGCAGGTTAACCCCTTAAGGACCGCCCTGTTTTTGCGATGTTTGTACGTTAAGGACCAGAGCAGTTTTAACACTTTTGTGGTGTTTGTGTTTAGCTGTAATTTTCCGCTCTCTCATTTACGGTTCCCATACAAGTTATATATTGTTTTTTTTCAAGACAAGAAGGGCTTTCTTTGCATACCATTATTTGTATTATGTCATATATTGTATTTAAAAAAAATAATAAAATATGGTGAAAAATTAAAAAAAAAAAACATGTTTTTGGACTTTTACTTGAAAAATCTTTTACTTATCTACAAAAGCTAATGAAAAAAACTGCTAACTAGATTCAAAATTTTGTCCCGAGTTTAAAAACACCCAGTGTTTACATGCTTTATTGCTTTTTTTTGCAAGTTATAGGCCTATAAATACAAGTAGGAAATTGCTGTTTCAATATATATATATTTTAAATGTATCAATAGTGACATTGTAACACCGTTATCTGTCATAAATCCCCGAAACACATCTAACATGTACATATTTTTTTAAAGTAGACAACCCAGGGTATTCAAAATGGGGTATGTCCAGTCTTTTTTAGTAGCCAGTAGTAGCCAGTAGTCAGTTAGTAGTGTAATTATGTATATGGACATATGTATATTTCGTATTATTTTTATTTATTTATACATAGATATATATATCATTACATTCATTACATTCTAAGTGTATTTTGATATAAATATATATATATATCAATATCAAAATGCTGTTAGAATAAAATTGCATATATATATATAATTTTTTTTAATTATTAAAAATTATTTGTATTTTTTGTTATTTCTTTTTATTAACATATTATTTGTATTTTATAATAATATATATATACCATATATATAGTAATTATATATATATTGTATATATTCGTGTGTAATTTAAATATAAGTGTATTTTTATATTAATATACGTATATATAAATATAAAAATACACTTAGTATGACATTATATATATGATACGTATACATATATTATATATAGATCATATATATATATATATATATATCATATATATATACACATAATTTTTTTACACTGATTGCTATTTTTTTAACTTTATTTTATGATTTTACAGATGCAGGGAGACTGCCTGTCAGCACAGACAGTCCCCCTGCAGGCAGACACATGGACACCTATTGCGGTCATGTGATCGAGTGATCACGTGGCCGTGGGGTCCTGATCTGCCGAGGGGAGACTGCCCGGGCAGACAGGCAGTCCCCCTGGACCGGGAGGAGCGTTGATCGCCGCCGGGGGACCGACGGCGATCAGGTAAGTAGCCCCAGACCGTTATGACGGTTCAGGACCGTCAGCGGTCCAAACGCACATTTTACCGCTGACGGTCCTGAACTGTCAGCGGTCCTGAAGGGGTTAAATGTAGGTTTTTTTTTTCTCTGTTGTTATTTGGGTCCCTGGGGTGGAGTATTCGGAAAAGCAGGGTGGGCCGATTCTCCATCCACTGTCAGAGTGGTTGTGCATGAGTCCAGCCAAGGTTTTCTAAGGAGTTCTGGCTTAATGCCTAACGAGGTCATTAGCCTCACCTGTAGGGGCTGTGAGCAGCTCTATAACTGCAGTTAACCCCTTAAGGACCGGACAGTTTTTGCGATGTTGTACATTTGCGACAAGGCATCTTTTTACACTTTTGTGGTGTTTGTGTTTAGCTGTAATTTTCCGCTCTCTCATTTACTGTTCCCATACAAATTACCGTATATACTCGAGTATAAGCCGAGTTTTTCAGCACATTTTTTGTGCTGAAAAACCCCAACTCGGCTTATACTCGAGTCAGAGTCTGTATTATGGCAATTTACATTGCCATAATACAGACTGGGGGGAGAGGGGTGCTGGCAGAGCTGTACTTACCTCTCCTGCAGCTCCTGTCAGCTCTCTCCTCCTCCGCGCCGTCCGTTCAGCACCTCGGTCAGCTCCCAGTGTAAGTCTCGCGAGACTTACACTGGGAGCTGACAGAGGGAGCTGCACAGACCGCGCGGAGGAGGAGAGAGCTGACAGGAGCTGCAGGAAAGGTAAGTACAGCTCTGCCAGCCCCCCCTGCCCCCCACTGAACTACCAATGACACTGGACCACCAGGGAAGGAGCCCCCCTCCCTGGCCAGCTAGCAAGCAGGGAGGGGGGACGGAAAAAAAAAGATAATTAAAAAAAAAAATAATAATAATTCAATAATAAATAATAATAAAAAAAAAATAATAATATAAAAAAATAAAAAATAAATAATAATTAATAATATATCAAATGCCCACCCCCACCAACACATACACAAACACACACTGCATCACACACTGCATCACACACTCACACTTCATTCATATACACACACTGCACTCACACACACACTGCACTCTCACACACACTGCACTCACACACACACTGCACTCACACACACACTGCACTCACACACACACTGCACTCACACACACTGCACTCACACACACACTGCACTCACACACACACTGCACTCACACACACACTGCACTCATACACACACTGCACTCATACACAAACACTGCACTCATACACACTGCACTCATACAAACTGCACTCATACACACACACTGCATTCATTATATACACACACTGGAAATAAATATTCAATTAATATATACGCACACACACTGCACTCATACACACACACACACTGCACTCATACACACACACTGCACTCATACGCACTGCACTCATACACACTGCACTCATACGCACACTGCACTCATACACGCACTGCACTCATACACGCACTGCACTCATACACGCACTGCACTCATACACGCACTGCACTCATACACGCACTGCACTCATCCGCACACTGCACTCATACGCACACACTGCATTCATACGCACACACTGCATTCATACGCACACACTGCATTCATTATATACACACACTGTAAATAAATATTCAATTAATATAAATTTTTTAGGATCTAATTTTATTTAGAAATTTACCAGTAGCTGCTGCATTTCCCACCCTAGTCTTATACTCGAGTCAATACGTTTTCCCAGTTTTTGGGGTAAAATTAGGGGCCTCGGCTTATATTCGGGTCGGCTTATACTCGAGTATATACGGTATATATTGTTTTTTTCAGGACAAAAGGGGCTTTCTTTACATACCATTATTTATATAATCTCATGTAATTTAATTTAAAAAAAATGAAAAAATATGATGAACAATTGAAAAAAATACATGTTTTTTGACTTTTATGTGAAAAATCTTTTACTCATCTACAAAAGCGAATGAAAAAACTGCTAAATAGATTCAAAATTTTGTCCTGAGTTTAAAAATACCCAGTGTTTAAATGCTTTTTGCTATTTTTTTGCATGTTATAGGGCTATAAGTACAAGTAGGATATGGCGGTTTCAAAACATACATTTTTAAAATGTATCAATAGTGACATTGTAACACTATTATCTGTCATAAATCGCTGAATAACACCCCACATGTACATATTTTCTTTAAAGTAGACAACCCAGGGTATTCAATATGGGGTATGTCCAGACTTTTTTTAGTAGCCACTTAGTCGCAAACACTGGCCAAAGTTAGCGTTCATATTTGTTTGTGTGTGAAAAAAGTAAAAAACTAAATTGAACGCTAATTTTGGCCAGTGTTTGTGACTAAGTGGTTACTAAAAAAGACTGGACATACTCCATTTGCAATACCTTGGGTTGTCTTCTTTTGCAAATGGTATGCCATCATGGGGGTAATTCTCATTCCTGGGCTACCATACGCCCTCAAAGGCAATGTAACCAACCTGGCCATTTTCAATGTAAAAATATTTGACCCATATATTTGACCCTGTAACTTTCAAAAATGCTATAAAACCTGTACATGGGGGGTACTGTTATACTCAGGAGACTTTGCTGAACACAAATATTAGTGTTTCAAAACTGGAAAATGTATCACAACAATTATTTCATCAGTAAAAGTGCTGTTTGTGTGTGAAAAATGAAAAAAATGTCAGTTTCACTGACAATATCATCGCTGTGATATGTTTTACTGTTTTGAATCACTAATATTTGTGTTCAGCGAAGTCTCCCGAGTAAAACAGTACCCCCCATGTACAGGTTTTAGGGTGTCGTAGAACGTTACAGGGTAAAATACAGTGATAGCAAATTACATTCTCTGGACTTTCGGCCTGATTTGGCAGGCAGGTCAATAAAATACCGGTAACTTAATTATGTAAAAATATTACATAAATACGCACGTAGAATTTAAATATATATGCATATTTATATATTTGAAGTCTACGTGTATATTTATATAATTATTTATGTAATTTGTATATGGACATATGAATAGTTCGTATTCTTTTTATTTATTTATATATACATAGATATATATATATATATATACGATTTCATTCTAAGTGTATTTTGATATGTATTAAGGCCTTTTGGCCTGTAATTGTGGGAGGGGCGTATGACTCACCTTCTACCTACTTAAGGGACACCCCTTACCTGGCTCCATACCGTTCGAGGTCAGCCCACTGGCCACTGCATCCAGTTGTTTGGACATATATGCAACAGGTCTTTGCCATGATCCCAAGTACTGTGTCAATACTCCCACAGCCATTCTTCTTTGCTCGTGTACATATAAGTAGAATGGACGTGTATGATCAGGTAGACCTAATGCTGGGGCACTCATCAAAGCCTTCTTCACATCTTCAAATGCCTTTTGCTGTTCAGGAGTCCACAGGAAGGGATCGTGTTCTGTACCTTTTATAGCTGCATAAAGAGGTTTCGCCAATATCGCATAACTGGGAATCCATATCCTACAGAAGCCTGCTGCCCCCAAGAATTCCCGCACTTGTCTTCTATTCTTGGGTATTGGTATTTGGCATACAGCTTCTTTTCTCTCTGGCCCCATTATCCTTTGACCTTCAGAGATATGGAATCCCAGATACTTGACAGTTGGCTGACACAACTGGGCTTTCTTCCTGGGCACCTTGTATCCTGCCTTCCAAAGAATGTGTAGTAAATCATGTGTTGCTTGCTGACATATTTCTCTTGTAACTGCCGCTATCAACAAATCATCTACGTATTGTAATAGTACACATTCTCCTGGGATGGACTTGAAATCCAGTAAGTCTTGACTTAAAGCTGATCCAAATAGGGTAGGGGAATTTTTAAACCCTTGGGGCAGCCTTGTCCAAGTCATCTGGCGTTTCGAGCACGTTACAGCATTTTCCCATTGGAATGCAAAGATACACTGGCTTTCCGCAGCAATTCGTAGGCAAAAGAAGGCATCTTTGAGATCCAAAACTGTGAAGTAGGTAGCCCCGCCCGGAATTAAAGCAAGCAGGTTATATGGATTGGGCACAACTGGATGTATACTTACTACCGCATCATTGACTGCTCTCAAGTCCTGCACAGGGCGATACTCATCTGTACCGGGCTTTTGAACAGGCAACAATGGGGTGTTCCAGGGGGAAGTACAGAATTTTAGGATACCATACCTTATGAACTTATCCAAATAAGATTGTATGTTCTTCTTGGCCTTTTGTGGAATGTGATATTGTCTCAGGCTTACTGGATAAACTACAAGCTTTAGTTCGATATGAATTGGTGGGATATTACGAGCAAGTCCTGGTGGGTTATTCTCTGCCCACACTCCTGGTATATTGAACAAGGATTCATCACTCTTAGGGTTTTGGCTAGTCAACACTGTATAAAGTCGCCACTCTTCTTCCTTTGGTACAGATATAGTCATTATACCTGAGGGTCCATTGAACTTCAAAGATGTTGTTCTGTTTGTATAGGGTTTGTATAGGGGACGACGTGTGTACCCATCCACGTATATGGCAATCAGTGGGCATTATCATGCTGGTGTATAGTATCAGGCGGCATCGAGTCGTACGGCATCCACGTGAGCAGTTGCGCAACACAGGCCTCCCAGCGGGATCCACAAAGTCCCACTAAGGTAGGCGATATGGAGTGTATTTAACAGACAAGAGTAAGTCCCAAAAGACAGGGGTATGGGGGGGGGGGGAATGAATCCCTCCCCCCCCACCCCCTAATCGCCCACTCCACTGTCCACCCATGGAGCCCAGATCTTTTCAAACTTTGCAGTCGTGCCTCTGACCTTCGCCGTCAACTTATCCATAATAAAGGAATCTTTAATCCTTCGTACCACAACATCCAAAGGGGGGGTTACGCTCTGTAGCCACACTTGTGCCAGGGCTCTCCTAGCAGCCAAATTCACTTTGTGTATCAACTTCTGTTCGGTCCTGGACCAGTCCTCCATAGGCCTGGCCAGGAGGAACACCCAAGGGTCTAGCTTAACCTCTCTATCAAAGATAGCTTTTAGTAACTCTGCTACCTGCTTCCAGAATTTCTGAGCCTCCGGGCAGTCCCACCACATGTGTAAATAAGTTCCCTTGTAGCCACAACCTCTCCAGCACAAATCCGTAGACATTCTGTGCATTCTACAAAGTTTCACCGGGGTTGTGTACCACCTAAACATGGTCTTGTAAGCCTGTTCCTGCATGGATACACATATGGACGAAGTCCCCGCGGCCTCCCAAATTTCCTGCCAATCTACCCCTTCAAGTTCCTCACCAAGGTCAGCTTCCCATTGGGACGTGTAGGTGAGCGCCCCTGTGACGGAACCAATCTCGCCACATTGTATTGGAGGAGCCTGGTTTCCCGCCTGCTGCCTTTGGACTATGGACCAGACTTTATGGGAATGTGATACCCCAGATAGCTATACCATGGAGCCTATTCATATAATGAAAGACTATGGGAAAGACTTTAGCTCCATGGCAATTGTACTGTGTGAATAGGATCTGCGCGCTATTCGGTAGTTTTGTGCGCTCAGATCCCAGCTATCTGGGGATATGTGAAATGTCTGTGTGTTATGGATAAAAAGTCACTTTCTGTATTTTAAAGTGTTTTATGTCTTTCTGTAACCATGTGGTTAATGGAGTCTGCTTCTAGCCCTGGATAATTGGATTACTTTCCTCTTTGTCTCCAGGATAGAGGCATATGTAAAACCTTTCTAAACTGGTTTGCCATGCGGCTAGTAAGGGACAAAAGATACTTTTAGTAACTTTTGAACCCCTGGTCGGATTCATGCCATTTTTTAATATGTTGTTCCCCTGAATGGATTGATTGTTGATATGTATTTTTATGTCAATGTGATGTATGATTTTAGAGTTATGAAAGTTGTGTAAAAGTATATTTTAAACTGTATGCATAATGGGATTATGTGTCACACTAAGGGGAGGGGATGTGTGGGATGTAACATCTATGTCATTGGTTATTTTATGCCTCCCCCTGGGTGTGGCCTGTATGTGTACTCATGTAATAAAAACCAGGCTGGGTGCCCCAGCACCTCAGACCACTGCTTGACCCTCAACACGGAGCCTTGTCTCGTTCTTGGGGGGATTCACTGTATGCTGCTGGAGATTGATTGCTAGGAGTGTAAGCTGATGTCTGCTTTTCCTGTTCGTCTGCTAGCAGCTATTCGTGAGGTTCCAGCTTGGAGTGCTATCTTATTCCCTGGTATACAGTTCGGGAGTTTGATGTATTCGCCTATATCCAATTCGTGAGTTTTGATGTTCTGCAGTAGCTGTGCCTTCCTGTAAAAAAGGGATTATCGCCTAAACGGATTTTATTCCCTTTTATGCTGAAACGGTCCGTTACACCCCCCATTCCAACGTGGACGTACTTAAATGCGAGTACATAGCGGTAATAAGACCCTTTGGGAAATGCTCTTTAAGGCACATGCTTTCAAAAAAAGTAAGCGGTGTCAACGCGATAGTTTTAACTGCCGGTGTCAGGGCATAATCCTGAAGCTGTAGGTACCTAAAGAAATCAGAAGGGCGTAGATTAGCCCGGGTCTTCAAGTCCTCAAACTGAAGAAGTGAACCGCCTTCGTATAGATGGCATAAACGTTGGACACCGTTTTTTTCTATACCCTTAAAGTCTCTAGCATCTAATCCTGGGCTAAAGGCTGTGTTTCTCAGGTACAGAGCTAGCGGGGATAGCTGCGGGGATAGACCATATTTAACTGCCGTGGCATCCCAAATCTTCAGAGAGTTCGCTATCGCCTGGCATGTGATGTGCGGTGATGGTCTATTAGCCTTAGGTATCCACATGAAGAATTGGGGGATGTCAGGCCCCATGAGGAAGATTCCAAATCTACCCACCTCCTCTCGTCCGGAGGAGAGTGCCAGAGTGCTATTTGCGTTAGCTGGGCTGCTAGATAATAAAAATACAAGTTCGGCAAACCTAAACCGCCTCTCGATTTTGCTCTGTAAAAGATATTTCGTGAAACTCGATGTTTCTTATTCTGCCAAATAAACTTGCCAATAGCCTGCTGAAGCGTGCCCAGGTCAGATTTAGTCAGCCTAGTAGGGAGAGCCTGAAACAAAAACAAGATCCTAGGGAGCACGTTCATTTTTACCGCGTGGATCCTGACGATCCAAGAGATCGGCTTATCCTGCCATTTTTCCATATCCGTTATTAAAGTGCGAATTAGGGGCACATAATTTTGTTGGTGGAGTTGGGCCGGGTCCGCCGTCAGTCGAATCCCTAGGTATTTGATATGGTCTCTAGTGACGCGTATTTTATAAGTCCCCCCTATGTGGGCTATATCCAGCATACAGAGAGGGAGAGCGCTCGACATGGATTGGTTCACCTTATACCCTGCTATCCCACTTTAAGTCTCTAATACAGTCATCAACGCTTCCATTGATGCCTTTGGGTCCGTCAGGGTCAGTAGCACCTCATCGGCATAGCCAGATACAACGAATCGTTGACCTCTGATCTGGATCCCTCGAATCTCCTGGGTATTGCGTATCTGTTGTAAGAGGGGTTCCAATGATAGAGCGAACAGTAAAGGCAATAAAGGACAGCCCTGTCTTGTTCCATTACCCAAGCGGAAGGGGATGATTTTTGATCCCGCTATCCGGATCCTTGCCTGTACATCAGTGTACATTGCCCTAACCGCGGTCACATACGTAGCCGGAAGGCCAAAGTGTCGGAGAACCTCGAATAAATAAGGCCATTTAACTCTATCGAAGGCCTTTTCCGCATCGAGTGACAAGAGTAACGTTGGGATCCCCTTGTCTACCTGCCTCCAAATAAGATCTATGTTACGTCTAGTGTTTTCAAATAATTGTCTACTAGGTATAAATCCCGCCTGGTCTGGGTGAATTAAACGTGTTAGGAAAGGGTTCAGTCGGGTAGCCAGGATCTTTGCCAATATTTTAGAATCATGGTTTATCAATGAGATCGGGCGGAAGTTTTCCGGAGCCGAATCGTCCTTGCCAGGTTTTGGTAAAAGCACCACGTCAGCTAGAGATGTCGCTATCCGGGACACCACCATCCATGAGGTCGTTGAACAAGGTTTCCAAATGGGGCGTAATTTCTTCGTGAAAGATTTTATAATAGCTACCTTCAAAGCCATCCGGACCGGGAGCTTTATGACCTTTCAGTGAGGAAATCGCTGCGTCAATCTCATCGGCTGTGATTCGCGTTCCAAGGGCAGCTGAATCCTCCCCTCTTAACGTCGGCAGAGACATATGTGACAGAAAAGTCCTGGTATCATCAATTTCACGTTGTCGTGCCACGTCGTCGCTTCTGGAGTGATTGTACAAATTGGAGAAGTAATCTGTGAAAACCTTAGCAATGTCGGTGGGATCTGTACGATACTTACCCGTTGCGTCTTTAATTCTTACTATATGTGAATGGCCCTGTCTCGAGCGTAGAGATCTGGCCAATAGTGAATCCATTTTGTTGGATTTTTCAAAATATGTCCTCTTGGACCACACAATGGCTCTAGCGGTATCATCAAGGAGGGCCTCGTGAACCGATGCCCGTACATCCCGTACACCTGCCAACGTAGCGGGCGACGGGGCAGCCTTGTGTTTCTCCTCAGCTTTACCCAATGCTTCCAAGAGGGATGACAATAATTGTGATTTACGTTTCATTTTCAGGGAGGCTTCGCGGATCAGTATGCCACGTATAACCGCTTTATGGGCTGCCCACACCGTAGCCGGACGGAGATCAGATTCCGTTTCCCTAGCGAAATATTCAGTCAATTCCTTCCGAACAATCTCTACCACTGTCGGGTCTTGCAGTAACGAAGTATTTAGCTTCCAAGACCATGGAGTCGCCACACATAAATTATCCAAGGTCAGCGTGACCTCAGCGTGGTCTGACCACGTGATAGAGCCTATCGCAGATCTTGAAACCTTTGATGCAGAATGCGAGTTCACCAAGAACATATCTGTAAGCAGGGCCGGCGCCACCTGTAAGGCGACCTAGGCAGCCGCCTAGGGCGCAACTTACCAAGGGGCGCCGGATCCCTGTCCCCGCTGCGCCTCCTCATGTTGCGCCGCCTGAGCGCTTTAACAAGCCCCAGGCGGCGCAGCACTGCTGCACGGAGGGCGGCCGGGTTTCAGTGACCGGCAGGAGGGAAGCGCAGAGCGCTCCCTCCTGCCGGTCTCTCCATGTAGCGTGGCCGGGCGGCGCGGAACGCGGGACAGGAACCTTTGTTTCCTGTACCCGGCCGCCGGCGGAATGACAGGAAATGCTCACTCAGTGAGCATTTCCTGTCATTCCGCCGGCGGCCGGGTACAGGAAACAAAGGTTCCTGTCCCGCGTTCCGTGCCGCCCGACCACGCTACATGGGCAGGAGGGGAGGGTAAGGACCACTAAGGGGGAGGGGGGTTTAAGGACCACTAAGGGGGGGAGGGGCGGTTTAAGGACCACTAAGGGGAGGGGGAGGGGGGTTTAAGGACCACGAGGGGGGGTGTTTAAGGACTACGAGGGGGGGGGGGTTTAAGGACCACTAAGGGGAGGGGGAGGGGGGGTTAAGGACCACTAAGGGAGGAGGGGGTATAAGGACCACTAAGGGGGGGGTATAAGGACCACTAAGGGAGGGCGGGTATAAGGACCACTAAGTGAGGGGGGGTATAAGGACCACTAAGGGAGGGGGGGGTATAAGGACCACTAGGGGAGGGGGGGGGGATAAGGACCACTAGGGGAGGGATTGGGGGGATAAGGACCACTAGGGGAGGGGGGTGGATAAGGAGCACTATGGGAGGGGGGGGAATAAGGAGCACTATGGGAGGGGGGATAAGGAGCACTATGGGAGGGAGGGGGGATAAGGACCACTATGGAAGGGAGGGGGATAGGACCACTATGGGAGGGAGGGGGGGGTAAGGACCACTATGGGAGGGAGGGGGGATAAGGACCACTATGGGAGGTAGGGGGGGGTAAGGACCACTATGGGAGGGAGGGGGTATAAGGACCACTAGGGGAGGTAGGGGGGGGGGGTAAGGACCACTATGGGAGGGAGGGGGGGGATAAGGACCACTATGGGAGGTAGGGGGGGGTAAGGACCACTATGGGAGGGAGGGGGGGATAAGGACCACTATGGGAGGTAGGGGGGGGATAAGGACCACTAGGGGAGGTAGGGGGGGGATAAGGACCACTAGGGGAGGGGGGGGGATAAGGACCACTAGGGGAGGGGGGATAAGGACCACTAGGGGAGGGGGGATAAGGACCACTAGGGGAGGGGGGATAATAACGACTAGGGGAGGGGGGATAAGGACCACTAGGGGAGGGAGGGGGGATAAGGACCACTATGGGAGGTTGGGGGGGATAAGGACCACTAGGGGAGGGGGGATAAGGACCACTAAGGGGGGGAAGGACCACCAAAGGGGGGTAAGGAGGGAGGACTACTAAGGAGAGGGGAGGAGGGTGATTACCACTAAGGGGGTGGGGGGAGTAGGGGAAGGTCTACTAAGGGGTTTGGGAGAGGGAGGACCACTAAGGGGTTTGGGAGAGGGAGGACCACTAAGGGGGGAGGGGGGAGTGAGAAGACCACCAAGGGGGACTGCAGAGGGACAGGGGGCCAAGGGAGAGCACTAAGTGACAGAAGGGGAGAACACGGAGGGACAGAAGGGAAGGGGAAATCAATAATTGAGGGGAGAGCACTATGAATTTTTTTTTTTAAAAGAAAGCTGTTCCCATCTCAGTCCCTATCCTACCCCACAAACCCTCTCTTTTACACTACACACATACACAATGCATCCCCCCACACACACACAGAAACATACAATGCATTCCTACTCACACACAGACACACCCGAAACACACAATTCATCCCTTACGTTCTCTTACATAATTAATGCACCCCTTACAGACACACACTGCATTCAATTACATACACAGAAACAAACCTTGCACCCCTTACACACACACACACACACACACACACACACACACAGAAACATACAATGCATTCCTTACACGCAAACACACACTACATCCCCTATAAACACACATTCCTTACACAAATTGCACACATAAAACATCCCCAACTCATGGATGGGCCATGTAGGTGGATTTATGGGTGGGCATTGTAGGCGTATGCCCCCTGGGGGCCCAGACCTTGAGCTGTGTAAGGGGCCCTAAAAAATGGAGCTGCTTCCTGTTCGTTATTTGTTGTGAGCACTGTTAAAAACAGTCTCCAGAGAGCCTCTTCTACACCAGACCTGTGGAGCCAGACTGAGCCCATCATCAGCCTCTTGTCCTCATCTGGTGGTAAGTAGGCAATCCAATATATTATTAGTGGCACTAATCTCTCATTTACCTCACATTAAATGGATACTATAGTCACCAGAAGCACTACAGCATAATGTAGTGGTTCTGGTGTCTATAGCCTGTGCCTGTAGGCTTTTTAATGTAAACACACTGTATTTTCAGATAAGACACTTTGTGAAGACTGGCGTTGGCCCATATGGCAGAGCATATGGGCGGGGCATTGTGATGTCACATGGTGGGCTGGACATATGGGGGGGGCGGCAAAATTTTTTTTGCCTAGGGCGGCAAAAATCCTTGCACCGGCCCTGTCTGTAAGGAAACCAAGTCTAGCCAAACCTCTTTCGGTAGTTTCCTCCCGAAGCGCCAGAGTCTAATGTAGAGAGACCTCCGTTCGGTAGTTACAAGGAACGAAATCCATACGAAATACAAATAGCTTCACAAGATAATTCCCTTGGTAAAGCATACGAATTCCAAATAACAGTCAGAGTCCAGGATCAGGATACAAGTAGAACTGAGCTTTATTCACATACAGGGCTTTTTATGCAGGTCCCCATGCAAGGGGACATCCCACAGGGAGGAGTAACAATTATCCAATCCTGTACAGTAAAATATAAGACACTCCCAACATAAACATACAGTTCCCTCCCCTAGCCCTGGAGATAATCAGGTCTGATACAGTAACAACCTAATTATCTCCAGGTTGAAAAATCACTGTTTTCCACAATTTCTGGAACACCCCTTTATACATGGGGTATCCCCACAAATCTTATGTCCCCTGATAGCCCCGATCTGGGTGACCAACATATCCAAATTTCACCCAGATCGGTTCAGGGGTTCGCAAAAACCATGGAAGTCCTTTGTGACCGGTTCACCGTGGGTGGGCTGCCCAAAATAGTTCCATAGGTTCGTGTGGTTTTGCTGGTCACTTTAGAAAAAGGAGAAAAACTAATATAAATACTAACCGAATTCCCCTGGCTCTTAGCAGCGATTGTTCCCCTCATTCGTACACACAAATGTACCGAATAGCGCTCTTCTAGCTAGTCGGTACATATAGTTCCAGCGTTCGTACGTTTGGGACTGGTGTTCTGGAAGCCGAGTGTCCGATTTTAGTTCCAGACACGCGACGACCAAGTCCCGCTGCCTTTGTTTGACTGAAAAAAGATGGCCGCGGTTTTCTCTGCTGCGTGGCGTTCGGTAGTACGAACGCTGGCCGCACACTTAGAGGGTGAAAGTGATGCCGGCTTTGAAGTTAAGTGAGCCAGGGGTGGTCTTTATTCGGCAGTTCCATCTGCCGATTGAAAACACACAAAAATAGCGAGAAACAGGCAGAAATACTGAATAACAGAGTCATTTCTTCACACTGCTCCCCTATAAGTCCATAGGTCGGCATACCCACCTAGACCCTGTCGGGTTGGCTTGGGGATGTCCGAAAAAAGTGTGTTTTTAGGAGTCCAGTTCGGTATGGCGTGATAGGCCATCCGCATTGCCATTTTGTTTGCCCGGCCGGTACTGCATGGTAAAATTGCAGGGTTGGAGGGCTAGGCTCCACCGTAATAGCCTGGGATTGTCACCAGCTACCCGGTTAAGCCATACCAGGGGGTTGTGGTCAGTCATAAGGGTAAATGCCCGTCCGTACAAATAGGGCTGAAGTTTCTTGAGTGCCCACACAAGAGCCAAGCACTCTTTTTCCACGGTGGCATAGCTGACTTCTTGGGGTAAAAGTTTACGGCTGAGGTATGCCACCGGGTGTTCCATGCCATCTGCTCCCACTTGGCTTAGCACGGCTCCCAGCCCAAGCATCTGTGTGTACAAGAAATTGTTTAGTGTGGTCGGGTGCTGCCAACACAGGAGCCTCACTCAATGCCGCTTTAAGCTTCTGGAAAGCGTCCGTGCACTCTGGGGTCCAGGAGACCTGTTTGGGAAGGGCCTTTTTGGTAAGGTCGGTGAGGGGTTTGGCCAGGGCGCTGTACTCTGGGACAAACTTTCTGTAATAACCGGCCGTCCCTAAGAAGGCTAGTACCTGGGTTTTGGTACGAGGTTGGGGCCAGTTAGCTATGGCCTCTACCTTAGCTGGCTCTGGACGTTGTCTACCGGAGCCCACCCTATGGCCGAGATACTGTACCTCGGCCATGCCTACATGACATTTGTTGGGTTTCAATGTGAGCCCTGCGAGGTGAATTTGTTTGAGTACCCAGGACACGTGGCCCAGATGGTCTCCCCATGTGCGGCTGTAGATGGCAATATCATCTAGATATGCGCATGCGAAGTCCTGAAACCCCTCCAGGAGCCTATCGGCCATCCTCTGAAACGTAGCTGGGGCATTCTTCATCCCAAAGGGCATAACCTTGAATTGGTATAGCCCAAAGGGGGTGACGAATGCCGACTTGGGAATGGCCGCAGGCTCCAAGGGGATCTGCCAATAACCTTTGCACAGGTCCAGGGTAGTCAAGTAGTTCCCCCCCGCCATACGGTCTAAGAGCTCATCTATTCTGGGCATGGGGTAGGCATCTGTTATGGTACGATCCTTAAGCCTCCGATAGTCTACACAGAAGCGCGTGGTGCCGTCACGCTTCGGTACTAGTACTACCGGGGAGGCCCAAGGACTTTGGGAGGGTTCTATAACCCCTAGCTGTAACATATCCCTTAACTCGGTGAGCATACTCTCACGCACTGCCTCAGGGATCCGATATGGTTGTTGCCGTAGCGGCGTCTCTCCCTGGGTTTCCACGCGGTGTACCGCAGCGGAGGTATAGCCTGGGGTGGCTGAAAACATCTCTCGGTATCCCTGCAGCAGTTGAGTGGCCTCACCCTTCTCTATGGGGTTTAAATTTTGACCCAAGCTTACTTGGTCAATAGTACAGGGGGAGGTGTCTAGTAAATCAGGAAGGGGTAGTCCTTCACTATCTTCCGTGGCGGGGGCACACACGGCGCCCACATCCTCTGTTCTCTCAAAATATGGTTTGAGCATGTTCACATGGAAGGCTTTGGTCAGCCTTTTATCTGAGCATTTGCTCACAATGTAGGTAGTCTCGCTAATCCGTTCTACTACCTTAAACGGTCCCTGCCAGGCTGCTTGCAGCTTGTCTTTCTTAACTGGTCTCAAAGCTAATACCTTCTGCCCTATGTCCAGTACTCTATCTCGGGCTCCCCTATCGTACCACTTCCTCTGGCCCTCCTGGGCCGTCTGCAGGTTCTCCCAAACAGATTCGGTGAGAGCCCGCAGACGGTCCCGGAACTCCAGAACATACTGGACGATAGGGACTCCCCCATCATCTGTTTTGCCCTCCCAGTGTTCCCGTACGAGATCCAGTGGGCCCCGAACTTTTCTCCCGAACAGGAGTTCGAAGGGGGAAAACCCAGTGGAGGCCTGGGGCACCTCACGGTAGGCAAACAGAAGGTGGGGAAGGAATTTTTCCCAATTCTTGTGGGACTCTGTAAAGGTTTTTAGCATCTGTTTTAGAGTGCCATTGAAACGTTCACATAGTCCGTTAGTCTGGGGATGATATGGGGCGCTGAACAGGGTTTTCACTCCACAGCTCTGCCACAATTGTTGTGTCAGGGTTGCCGTGAACTGAGTTCCCCGATCGGATAGGATCTCCTGTGGGAAACCTACCCGGGTGAATATCTTAATGAGGGCCTCTGCCACCGTCTCTGCCTCTATGTTGGTGAGGGCCACTGCCTCCGGGTATCTAGTGGCGTAGTCTACTACCGTTAGTATGAACTTTTTGCCTGACTGGCTGGGTCGGCTGAGGGGTCCTATTAAGTCCACCGCTACTCGGTGAAAAGGCTGTTCTATAATGGGCAATGGGTGGAGTTTGGCCTTCCGAAGGTCCCCCCTTTTCCCTACCCTTTGACAGACGTCGCACGTCCTGCAATAATACTTGAGGTCCTGTGTGACTCTAAGCCAGAAGAATGTTTGGGTTAACCTGTCCCTTGTCTTTTTGACCCCTAGATGTCCTGCTAGGGGAATGTCATGACTGAGTTTTAATAACTCAGCCCGGAATTTACGGGGGAAAATTAACTGTCTTTTGATGACCTGGGTGGCCCCCTGTCCCACCCCCCCGGTCACTCTATACAGCAATCCCTTATACCATTCAAACTTTTCGTGCGGATTGTCCCCTGGGGTAACGGCCACTGAAACATAGAAACATAGAAACATAGAATGTGACGGCAGATAAGAACCATTCGGCCCATCTAGTCTGCCCAGTTTTCTAAATACTTTCATTAGTCCCTGGCCTTATCTTATAGTTAGGATAGCCTTATGCCTATCCCACGCATGCTTAAACTCCTTTACTGTGTTAACCTCTACCACTTCAGCTGGAAGGCTATTCCATGCATCCACTACCCTCTCAGTAAAGTAATACTTCCTGATATTATTTTTAAACCTTTGTCCCTCTAATTTAAGACTATGTCCTCTTGTTGTGGTAGTTTTTCTTCTTTTAAATATAGTCTCCTCCTTTACTGTGTTGATTCCCTTTATGTATTTAAATGTTTCTATCATATCCCCCCTGTCTCGTCTTTCCTCCAAGCTATACATGTTAAGATCCTTTAACCTTTCCTGGTAAGTTTTATCCTGCAATCCATGAACCAGTTTAGTAGCCCTTCTTTGAACTCTCTCTAAGGTATCAATATCCTTCTGAAGATAGGGTCTCCAGTACTGTGTACAGTACTCCAAGTGAGGTCTCACCAGTGTTCTGTACAATGGCATGAGCACTTCCCTCTTTCTACTGCTAATACCTCTCCCTATACAACCAAGCATTCTGCTAGCATTTCCTGCTGCTCTATTACATTGTCTGCCTACCTTTAAGTCATCAGAAATAATCACCCCTAAATCCCTTTCCTCAGATGTTGAGGTTAGGACTCTATCAAATATTTTGTACTCTACCCTTGGGTTTTTACGTCCAAGATGCATTATCTTGCACTTATCCACATTAAATGTCAGTTGCCACAACTCTGACCATTTTTCTAGTTTACCTAAATCATTTTCCATTTGGCTTATCCCTCCTGGAACATCAACCCTGTTACATATCTTAGTATCATCCGCAAAAAGACACACCTTACCATCAAGACCTTCTGCAATATCACTAATAAAAATATTAAAGAGAATGGGTCCAAGTACAGATCCCTGAGGTACCCCACTGGTGACAAGCCCAAGCTTCGAATATACTCCATTGACTACAACCCTCTGTTGCCTGTCACTCAGCCACTGTCTTACCCATTCAACAATATTCGAATCCAAACTCAAAGATTGTAGTTTATTGATAAGCCTTCTATGTGCAACAGTGTCAAAAGCCTTACTGAAATCTAGGTAAGCAATGTCTACTGCACCACCCTGATCTATAATTTTAGTTACCCAATCAAAAAAATCAATAAGATTAGTTTGGCATGATCTCCCTGAAGTAAACCCATGTTGTCTCTGGTCTTGAAATCCATGTGTTTTTAGATGTTCAACAATCCTATCCTTTAACATGGTTTCCATCACTTTCCCCACTACTGAAGTAAGGCTTACTGGCCTATAGTTGCCCGACTCCTCCCTATTACCTTTCTTGTGAATGGGCACAACATTCGCTAACTTCCAATCTTCTGGGACTACTCCTGTTATCAATGATTGGTTAAATAAATCTGTTAATGGTTTTGCTAGTACACCACTAAGCTCTTTTAATAGCTTTGGGTGTATTCCATCAGGTCCCATTGACTTATTTGTCTTTACTTTTGACAGTTGAAATAGAACCTCTTCCTCTGTAAACTCACGTGTAATAAATGACTCATTTATCCTTTTTCTTAACTGAGGTCCCTTTCCTTCATTTTCATCTGTAAATACCGAACAAAAATATTCATTGAGGCAGTCAGCTAGACCTTTATCCTCATCTACATACCTTCCTTCTTTTGTTTTTAATCTAACTAATCCTTGTTTTACTTTTCTTTTCTCATTTATGTATCTAAAAAAAGTTTTGTCCCCCTTTTTTACTGACTGTGCTATTTTCTCTTCTGTGTGGGATTTGGAAGCTCTTATAACTTGCTTAGCCTCTTTCTGCCTAATCTTATAGGTCATTCTGTCTTCCTCACTCTGGGTTTTTTTATAATTACTAAATGCTAACTTTTTGTTTTTTACTATTTTGGCCACATCTGCGGAGTACCACAGTGGTTTCTTGAATTTTTTGCTTTTACTGACAAGCCTAATGCAATTTTCTGTTGCCTTCAGTAGTGCAACTTTTAAATAATCCCATTTCTTTTGGACTCCATATAAATTGCTCCAGTCTGATAATGACTCCTTTACACATATTCTAATTTTAGAAAAGTCTGTTTTTCTAAAGTCTAAAACTTTTGTTTTTGTGTGGTGTGACTCAGTCACTGTTCTTATATTAAACCACACTGACTGATGATCACTGGATCCTAAACTTTCACCTACAGTAATATCTGATACCAAATCTCCATTTGTTAACACTAAATCTAGTATGGCCTCTTTACGAGTTGGCTCCTCAACGACTTGTTTTAGAGACAATCCCAGTAGGGAGTTTAGAATATGTGTGCTCCTGGCACAAGTAGCTATTTTTGTTTTCCAATTCACATCAGGAAGATTAAAGTCACCCATGATGATAACTTCCCCCTTCATTGTCATTTTAGCTATTTCTTCAACTAGTAGATTATCTAACTCTTCAATTTGTCCTGGGGGCCTATAAATCACACCTACACGAGTTACTGTGTGATTACCAAATTCTAACGTAACCCAAACGGACTCTATGTTCGCCTCACTAACCTTTATTAGGCTAGATTTTATGCTATCCTTTACATACAGGGCCACCCCTCCCCCTTTCTTGCCTTCCCTGTCTTTTCTATATAAAGAGTACCCTGGTATTGCTATGTCCCAGTCATTTTTCTCATTATACCATGTCTCGGTAACAGCAACTAAATCTACACTATCAGTTGCCATTATTGCCACAAGTTCATGGATCTTATTCCCTAAACTGCGAGCATTTGTAGACATGACTAAGCTTATCATTTTTTAACACACTTGCTACAGGCACCTTCTGTCCTTGTTTTGGGGGACAATTGGATTGATGTTTTATCACCCTTTTGCCCCCCCCTCCTAGTTTAAAAACATCCTAGCAAAACCTCTGAACTGCTCACTGAGAACATTTGTTCCCTTTTGAGAAAGATGCAAACCATCTTTTTTGTACAGTTTATTTCCATTCCAAACAGAGCTACCATGAGCAATAAAGCCAAATCCTTGCTCCCGACACCATTCACCAAGCCACAAGTTAAAGTCCCTAATACGCATCCGCCTGTCGTTCTGAGTGTTATGCACAGGCAGAACTTCAGAGAATGACAGTGTGGAAGCAACCTGCCGTATATCATTGGCAAAAACACTAAAAACTTCCTTAACCTCTGAAACCTCATTGCAAGCCAAGTCATTTGTCCCTAAATGGACAAGTACATCCAATTCCCCTTCCTGCTTTGCTTGCTTAACAATATTACAGATACGTCTCCTGTCTCTGTGAGCAGTAGCTCCGGGAAGACACCTCACAAGACCACCATTGTCCATCTCCACACCTCTTATGATGGAATCCCCCAACAACAACTGCTTTCTATTAGGCCTCACCATAGTCTTCAAGCCTCTCTGCACAACACCACTAGCCTCAGTGCCTCTCTGCACAACACCACTAGCCTCAGTGCCTCTCTGCACAACACCACTAGCCTCAGTGCCTCTCTGCACAACACCACTAGCCTCAGTGCCTCTCTGCACAACACCACTAGCCTCAGTGCCTCTCTGCACAACACCACTAGCCTCAGTGCCTCTCTGCACAACACCACTAGCCTCAGTGCCTCTCTGCACAACACCACTAGCCTCAGTGCCTCTCTGCACAACACCACTAGCCTCAGTTCCTCTCTGCACAACACCACTAGCCTCAGTGCCTCTCTGCACAACACCACTAGCCTCAGTGCCTCTCTGCACAACACCACTTGCCTCAGTGCCTCTCTGCACAACACCACTAGCCTCAGTGCCTCTCTGCACAACACCACTAGCCTCAGTGCCTCTCTGCACAACACCACTAGCCTCAGTGCCTCTCTGCACAACACCACTAGCCTCAGTGCCTCTCTGCACAACACCACTAGCCTCAGTGCCTCTCTGCACAACACCACTAGCCTCAGTGCCTCTCTGCACAACACCACTGTGCAGAGAGGCACTGAGGCTAGTGGTGAGGGGTTACTCATGGAGGGTCTAGGAGGGGTAGGGGTTGTTGGAGCCATGTAGTTAGGCTTAAAAGGTGGTCTGCTCGCCCCTTGTTCCTTCCTCCTGTTATCCTGATACTCGTCCGCTAGCCTGGCGGCTTCCTCCACAGTTTTAGGTTTTCTATCTTTAACCCAGTCTTTTATGTCCTCTGCAGTGTGATTAAAAAATTGCTCCAATAACATTAGTTGCAAAGCATCCTCCAGGGTGGTTGCTTGGCAGCCCTTCATCCAATTACGGGCCGCCCTGTGTAGCCGAAAAGCCCATTCCGTATGGGAATCTCTCCCCGTCTTCCTCAGATCTCTAAACTTTTTCCGGTATGCCTCCGGGGTTACAGCATATCTGGCCAACAAAATGTCTTTTATCTTTTCATAATTATGTATGTCCCCCTCAGGTACTGCTCGCAGCGCCTCAGCTGCTCTACCTGATAATTTACTGCTTTCCTATATCCCTCTAATGTGGGGTCGGTACGCTGCTCTTGTTCAAACCCCTGGGGTGTATCCCAAAAAGGGGAAGGGGGATCAGGTATTTCGACTCCTACCTGGTTTTCCTCAGAGTGCAGCAGTGCTTCCAGTCTGGCTTGAGCTCGGGTAGTAACCGGGTAGGCCTCTGCAGAGGTGTCTCGGGCTAGTTGAGAGGTTAAGCATCCAACATCATTCCCCAACAAAACCTCAGCTGGTAGTTCTTGCATAATCCCAACCTCCAGCTGTTTAGACCCTGAACCCCAATCGACAAGGATATTGGCGGTGGGCAGTTTGTGGATAGCGCCCCCAGCCACCCTCACAGCGACTGTGCGTCCGGTGCGAGCTTGAGCCCTGATCGTGTGAGGTTGCACCACAGTCAAAGTAGCCCCAGAGTCTCTCAGCACCCGGGCCCCCACGCCATCTACGGTAATCCATTGGCGGTGGTGGTCCCGGTTGTCACCCCCAGCTTGCACTGGGTTGACCTCGTGTAACACACTCCACTGTTCTTCTTGGTTAGGGACATAGGTTGTGCTTTCTTGCACACAATGAGCGGCTGCCCTGGGTTGTTGTGGGGGTTGCCTTTCCCAGCTTTCCTGGTTCAAGCGAGGGCACTGATTCTTATAATGTCCCGGTTGCTTGCAATAATGGCACACTGCAGGGGGTCGAGATGTGCTTGCTGGGTTCGGTGAGGGGTTACTCATGGAGGGTCTAGGAGGGGTAGGGGTTGTTGGAGCCATGTAGTTAGGCTTAAAAGGTGGTCTGCTCGCCCCTTGTTCCTTCCTCCTGTTATCCTGATACTCGTCCGCTAGCCTGGCGGCTTCCTCCACAGTTTTAGGTTTTCTATCTTTAACCCAGTCTTTTATGTCCTCTGCAGTGTGATTAAAAAATTGCTCCAATAACATTAGTTGCAAAGCATCCTCCAGGGTGGTTGCTTGGCAGCCCTTCATCCAATTACGGGCCGCCCTGTGTAGCCGAAAAGCCCATTCCGTATGGGAATCTCTCCCCGTCTTCCTCAGATCTCTAAACTTTTTCCGGTATGCCTCCGGGGTTACAGCATATCTGGCCAACAAAATGTCTTTTATCTTTTCATAATTATGTATGTCCCCCTCAGGTACTGCTCGCAGCGCCTCAGCTGCTCTACCTGATAATTTACTGCTAATTACTGCAGCCCATTTTGTGGAGTCTAATCCCTCCAGTGCACATTGACGTTCAAAGTCTTGTAAGTAGACCGGGGCGTGGTTTGCAGCCGAGCGAGCTGGACGTGTCCGGGTAGAGCTCCGCTGCGACCACGGTGCCAACAGCATACAAAGGCGGAGATAAACTCTCAAATTGACCGATTTAGGCGGGGGAGACGTGATGGATCGGAGAACCACGAAAAAACAGGCGAAAAAGGCGGTGGAAACGGGCGTTATTGTGCCGGAGATGTTTGCGGCCTCTCGCGCCGTGCGACTAAGCACACAAGATGGCGGACGAGAGGGCCAAACTATGCCCCGTTCCCCCGCGAGCCCAGCAAGTGGTGTGGCATCGGATACCGATACCAGCCAGATTCTGGCGAAACTGGCAGAGGTTCGTAGCTATCTGGCCTCAGAGATGGTACGTACTACCTCAGAAGTGAAAGCAGAAATACAGGCTTTGGGGGTGAGGACGACCGTGCTTGAGCAGCGGGTCGAAACCACGGTTGTGGCCCACAATGCTGCAGCCGCCCAGATAAACCACCTCACCTCCCAACTACTCACTGCAGAATCAGCTATAGATGATCTGGGGAATAGAACGCGGCGCAACAATATACGCCTTAGGGGATTACCTGAGCAGGAAGGGGAAGGGTCCCTGACTGAGGTCGTCCTGGGGATTTTCAGGCCGCTACTCCCCGACATCCCGGAGCACTTGTGGCACATTGAACGGGTGCATAGGGCCCTCAGGGCTAGGAGGGCGGAAGACCGGCGTCCAAGGGATGTAATAATTAAATTCCTATTGTTCCAAACGAAGGAGGCCCTGATGAGGTATGGCAGAGACCGACAGATTCTCTATAACGGGGTAAGCCTTACTCTCTATCAGGACCTTACCCCACTGACCTTCCAGAGGCGAAGGGATTGGCGTCCGATCACTGAACTCTTGCAGCGCCATTCCATCAAGTACGCTTGGGGGCACCCATTCCGGCTGATGGCCTTCAGGGATGGCCGCACGAAGCTTCTATTCCCTGATGGCGACCCGAGGAAGTTCCTAGCCGAGCTGGGGATCCAAACCCCTGATGATTTTCCGGTGTTGAGGGGATCGGCGGAGGCTCTTGCTGCTCTCCCCCGAGAGTGGTACGCGACGGATGAATGAGGAGGGAGGCTATTCCATTGCCGTATCCGATCGGCAGGCTGTTCTTCTGGATGGTAAGACCTCGCGGGTGGGCTTAGGTTGTTTGGGTGGGCGATTCCTGGGCCCCGCTAAATGCGCCCTTTGGGTCTTTATTATTAGCATTTCTGGTTGCGGCGGGCCCAGGTTATCGGGTTTTCATGCGAGGCGCTTTTGGGTCAGCGGGCTACTTTGTCCACTGGTGGGCCTGCTCGTTATGGGGTGGGTTAGGGCTTCTTACCGTCCCCATACCTCGCCCTGGTTCCCACACTCCTGACTTATTACTGCCCCGTCCCGGGGGGTCCTTTTTCAGATTTGCCCACTATTTTTCTTCGTATGATTTTGGGATTCATATCTGGTCCCACGGAGCCGAGGGCAATGTTTGTTTAAACACTGTTTTTCCGGGGAGTGGGATCAGGGTGGGGCGGCGGGCGGCGGGAAGCGTTTTTTCACTGTGTTCATATTATTTATTGCTTGCTCCCCCTCCCTCGAAGGACTCTTCTCAAGTTTACCCACCAATTTTCAAAGCATGATTTTTGGGTATTATGCCTGGTCCCTCGGGGCCAGGGGCAATGTACATTTATTCACTGTTTTTCTGGGGAGTGGGATCGGGGTGGGGCGGCGGGCGGCGGGATGCGATATTCCCTTTATTCATGTTATTTTATTGTTTGCTGCCCCTTCCCCAAGGGACTCTTTCCAGGTTGGCCCACTATTTTTAGTAGCATGATTTTTGGGTTTCATGCCTGGTCCCTTGGGGCCGGAGGCATTGTATATGTAGACACTGTTTTTCTGGGGGGTGGGTTCGGAGAGGGGCGGTGGGCGGAGGGATGCGGTTTTCCTGGTGTTCATATTATTTTTTCGTTACCCATTCTAATGCATTAGATCATGATGTTGCTTATTGTTTGTCCCCCCTCTCTCGCTCCTGCTTCGATGCCGCCCCTTCCCCACAGGATTTTTCTCGGGCCGGCCCACCACTTTTTGGTTTCATAGCTAACCCTTTTGGGCCGGGGGCAATGTGCATTTATGTTACTGTTTTCTTCTGGGGGGTGGGTTCGGGATGAGGCGGCGGGATATGGTTCACGCTATGTTCACGTTTTTTTTATACTACATACTCTTTTAAGTCAGGTTATGACACTGTGTGTCGTACATTCCCGGGCGTGGGGTTGTGTGGGGGAGGGGCGTCGGGGGATGCTGTGTATAGGTGTAAGATTAAGGCACCTGTTAGATTTTGGAGTTCTGTTTTTTGATTCTGGATGTCGCCTGGGGGCGGCCTAGCAGTCTCCCCCTTCATTTCGGTTCTTTTATATAATACTTTCGAATTTTGTCTCCAATTGGGGATTGTCTGGCACCCTGGGGGTGCTATTCGTTGTTGGTCTATGTTGAGGCGGTTCTGGGGCCGACTCGGTTCTCTGGAAACGCCTCGACATATTTCCCATTTGGTCCTGGCAACAGGTAAGACCAGGCTACTGTTTTTTATGTTTTTCTCTTTCTCTTTTTTCTTTCACTGTTCTTCCACCCCTTGTTACCCTTTTTACCTTCCCTTAACCCTATTCCCTGTTCGGTCCCAGGTGGGGGGAGGTGTCATTGTGTCCGCTGCGCATTATCAGAGTCGATCCATAGAGGATCCGACTTGTATGACAAGCCGATCTCTTAATCCACTACAATGCCGTTGAAACTTTTATCTTTGAATGTTAAAGGCCTTAATGCCCCGAGTAAACGGCGCCTTATGTTTAGGGAACTTAAACGCCTGAACCCCGATATAGCCTTCCTGCAGGAAACGCATATACCAAAGCCGGCAAAATTTATGTTGAGGGACCATACATTCCGCATTGTGCATGAGGCGAGAGCTCTAAACAAGAGGAATGGCGTAGCCATCCTTATACACCACAGATGCCCCTTTCGGATGGGGAATGTGGTAGCTGATCCGGCGGGACGCTATTTATTACTTTCTGGGAGTTTGCACTCCCATACGATCCACTTCCTCAATATATATGCCCCCAATGTCCCCTCTGCCGAATTCTGGGGCGCCATGGCCCAAATGGTCAATAACTTACCGCATGGAATGATAGTTGTGGGCGGCGACCTTAATGCCACTCCGTGCCCGGCTGTTGACCGGAGCCGTTGCAGTGGGTTGCCAAGGTCACACGGTAGGGGGAGTCAGGACAAATTACTCCGCACATTTATCCAGCGTACTGGCCTCTTAGATATTTGGAGAGCTCATCATCCCGATGACCGTGATTTTACGTTTTATTCTGCACCCCACGACTCTTACTCTAGGATTGACCTATTTCTAGTTAACTCGCATGCGGCATCCAAGACCTCTGATTCCACGATCGGTTCTATAACCTGGTCGGACCACGCGGAGATCTCGTTAACAATGGACAAACTTTGCACCGCGTCTCCGTGGTCCTGGAAACTGAACACTTCGTTATTACAAGACCCGGTCGTGGTGGAGACAGTCCGTCAGGAATTATCCGATTATTTTCTTCGGAATGTAATGCCTGACCTCCGCCCGGCAACGGTTTGGGCCGCTCACAAAGCGGTTATCCGGGGAATATTTATTAGAGAAGCGACGATAAAAAAGAAACATAAAATGCAACTATTGTCATCCCTTCTGGAGGCCCTGGGACGTGCGGAAGAGAAGCATAAGGCAGTCCCGTCTGCTACCACGTTGGCGGACGTACAGAAATTGCGTATGTCTGTGAGAGAGACACTAATAGATGATACAGCTAGGGCAGTGGTATGGTCCAAGAGGACATACTACGAAAAATCTAATAAAATGGACACTTTGTTAGCTAGGTCCCTCCGCCCGGGACAGGGTCACTCTCACATTACGAGCATCAAAGACGCAGCGGGTAAGTATTGCACGGATCCCACTGACATAGCGACGGTATTCACAGCATACTACTCCAACTTATATAACCACTCTGGAGGAGCAGACGGGGAACGACAACAGCGTGAGACGGAGGAAACAAGGATTTTCCTCAACCGACTAGCCCTACCAAAACTGGAGGGTGGCGACGCTGCCACCTTGGGAGCTCAAATCACAGCCGACGAAATAGACGCGGCAATATCGTCCTTGAAGGGCAATAAAGCTCCAGGCCCAGATGGCTTCGAGGGCGGTTATTATAAGACGTTTCGGGAAGAGCTGGTACCGCATCTTGAGACGTTGTTTAACGATCTAATGAAGGGGGGGCATACCGGACAGGGACATGTCGCTGGCCGACGTGATCCTGCTACCAAAGCCAGGCAGAGACGATTCGCTCCCTGAGAATTTTCGACCGATCTCATTGATAAACCATGACTCTAAGATTCTAGCTAAAATCTTAGCGACTCGCCTGAACCCCTTTTTAACTCGTCTGATCCATCCGGACCAGGTGGGTTTTATCCCCGGTAGACAATTGTACGAAAACACTCGACGTAATATCGACCTTCTCTGGCGGCAGGCGAATAGGAAGATCCCAACATTGGTCCTGTCACTTGACGCAGAGAAGGCTTTCGATAGGGTTAAATGGCCATACTTATTCGAGGTCCTGCGACACTTCGGCCTCCCTAACACAGATGTCCGGGCACGGGTGTCTTATATACAGATGTCCGGGCACGGGTGCGTATAGCAGGATCAAAGGCTTTACCGTTTAACTTGGGCAACGGGCCTAGGCAGGGCTGCCCTTTGTCGCCCCTACTCTTCGCTATGTCACTGGAACCCCTGTTACAATGAGTAAGATGTACCGAGGAGATTCATGGAATTTCGATTGGGGACCAGCGATATGTTGTATCTGCATTTGCTGATGACGTTCTACTGACTCTGACGGAGCCGACAGAGTCAATGGATGCGCTGGCAGCAGTCTTGGAGACATACAGTGAATTGGCCGGATACAAAGTGAATCTGCCCAAGTCGTGCGCTCTACCTATAAGTATGAGTGATCCTGATGTCGCTCGCGTGGGAAATAATCAAAATATTCGTATTGATAGACATCACATCAAATACCTGGGGATCCATTTGACAGCAGATCCTGCCCAGCTCTTCCAGCAGAATTACACCCCCATATAAAGGATAGAAAAGAAACAGAGAGAAAAAGGTAGAACATTTGTGAGAACTTTTGCCTGGGCTTACCTATAGCCAGGACAATATGGGGTGTATGTCGTAGCGTCCCCAAAGCACAGAAAATACTCCAGAGCAGCATGGACATAGACCAACAGTGGTAAGCACTTCAAGGTGCCCTACCCAAACTTAATGCAGACAAACACCTACAACTAAGAAGCCAGAACGAACCCGCCCACCCCCCTCTGCCCTAGCCGGGCGACACTCAGAATTCGTTACCGTAGCCCTCGGCAACGCAGCTGCGCAGCGAAGCGACTATCGCAAATCCCATGCCCGTGGTGCTCGTGTAGACTCCATCCCGGTGAAAGTAAACCCCACCCCCTCGCATGTGATCACAATTAAAACATACCCTCGGGCTTTGGGGGGGGGGGGGTACGGCCCCCAGCCCCCAAACATTAGTGCTCGCACAGTGGACGTACAAGGAAATACAGTAAATACAGTAAAGGCACGTCCCCGAAGCGTAGAATCTACCCCACAATAAACGTATCCCAGCACCCGGGCTGCCCCTCGGAACTATAGTATTAGAGAAGTTGTCACTCCCCTAGTTGGAAAACAGGCATACAGGAGCCCTAAGCATATAATATACAGCAATTCGCATGTGTAGGTGTGTAACAAACCCACAACCCCCCATTCCCTCGAGAAGAAACTTGCCCTATACAAATGTTATCACAGCCTATACCCACATACCTAGTTGGTGAACAGGTTAACAGGGGAACTCAAACCTTAACATCCCCCACCCTAACAAGACAGCCAGGATAAAACACCCAAATTGCTCCCCCTGTCCAACGTGTCGTACAATCTCCCTAACCAACACAAAAGAGCCAGAGCAATACCTCCCTCACCCCTGACCTGAACAATAGACTTTTACCCCAATACGGTGTAAAGACAGGGCCTGACAAAAATCACATTACATCCAAGACCCCAAAACATAGTACCGGGATCGCCGCCCGCCGCCCGGATCAAAACGAGAGAGGGAGTAATGTACATCTGCCTCGAGCCACAGTGGGTCCGCATGGAGGAGTAAAGTAGGCCACCCCCGTCCTGCATGAGTCACCCGTCGCCAGTCCCGAGAGGAGTCATGAAGCGACTGCATGGGGGTTAGGCCAAAGAACTAATACGGGGAGGCAGAAAACGGGGATAGAAAACTAGCCCGCCCCAAACAAGAATCCCGCCCGCGAAAGGGACACTGGTAAACCCGTGGGAGCCCCACCAAAGAGCCCTCAGACTGGGGCCGGGACAGCAAAAAAAAAAAAGGGGGGGGGGGGGGAACCGGCACCACCCTCCCAAACAACAATAATAGCCCGCCCGCAGGACCTCACCGCTCAGATCCACGATTACCCGACCTCCGATCAACACAGGAAAGCCGGCCTCGTCATTCGTCCGCCGCAAGCCACTCACGAGGAAGAGCAGTCAGGACCTCCGTCGATGCTTTAGGTACCGCAAGACCCTCAGGAACCTGGATCCCCAGATCGCGCAGAAAAGATGTTTGATCGCCATCTGGGAACAGAATCTTGGTGCGTCCGTCCTTAAATGCCAGCAGGCGAAAGGGGTGACCCCAGGCATATCTGGCCGAGTGTCTTTGTAGGAGCTCGGTTATTGGACGCCACTCACGCTGCCGTTGCAGAGTCGTTGGGGTCAGATCCTGGTATAGGGCTATGTCTACCCCTTTGTAGGTGATCGGGCGATCCCTGCCGAATCTCATCACGGCTTCCTTCGTTTTCGATTAAGCCCAGATAGAGTTTCGATTAAGCTCAGATAGAGAAATTTCGGATTAAGTCAGATACATTTTAGAGGGTATTGTGACCACTATTACCTCTATGTATTTTTTCCATTATTTCTATGTGTATGTTTATTACGAACTAGATATCATAGAAACATAGAAACATAGAATGTGACGGCAGATAAGAACCATTCGGCCCATCTAGTCTGCCCAGTTTTCTAAATACTTTCATTAGTCCCTGGCCTTATCTTATAGTTAGGATAGCCTTATGCCTATCCCACGCATGCTTAAACTCCTTTACTGTGTTAACCTCTACCACTTCAGCTGGAAGGCTATTCCATGCATCCACTACCCTCTCAGTAAAGTAATACTTCCTGATATTATTTTTAAACCTTTGTCCCTCTAATTTAAGACTATGTCCTCTTGTTGTGGTAGTTTTTCTTCTTTTAAATATAGTCTCCTCCTTTACTGTGTTGATTCCCTTTATGTATTTAAATGTTTCTATCATATCCCCCCTGTCTCGTCTTTCCTCCATGCTATACATGTTAAGATCCTTTAACCTTTCCTGGTAAGTTTTATCCTGCAATCCATGAACCAGTTTAGTAGCCCTTCTTTGAACTCTCTCTAAGGTATCAATATCCTTCTGAAGATAGGGTCTCCAGTACTGTGTACAGTACTCCAAGTGAGGTCTCACCAGTGTTCAGTACAATGGCATGAGCACTTCCCTCTTTCTACTGCTAATACCTCTCCCTATACAACCAAGCATTCTGCTAGCATTTCCTGCTGCTCTATTACATTGTCTGCCTACCTTTAAGTCATCAGAAATAATCACCCCTAAATCCCTTTCCTCAGATGTTGAGGTTAGGACTCTATCAAATATTCTGTACTCTGCCCTTGGGTTTTTACGTCCAAGATGCATTATCTTGCACTTATCCACATTAAATGTCAGTTGCCACAACTCTGACCATTTTTCTAGTTTACCTAAATCCTTTTCCATTTGGCTTATCCCTCCTGGAACATCAACCCTGTTACATATCTTAGTATCATCCGCAAAAAGACACACCTTACCATCAAGACCTTCTGCAATATCACTAATAAAAATATTAAAGAGAATGGGTCCAAGTACAGATCCCTGAGGTACCCCACTGGTGACAAGCCCAAGCTTCGAATATACTCCATTGACTACAACCCTCTGTTGCCTGTCACTCAGCCACTGCCTTACCCATTCAACAATATTGGAATCCAAACTCAAAGATTGTAGTTTGTTGATAAGCCTTCTATGTGCAACAGTGTCAAAAGCCTTACTGAAATCGAGGTAAGCAATGTCTACTGCACCACCCTGATCTATAATTTTAGTTACCCAATCAAAAAAATCAATAAGATTAGTTTGGCATGATCTCCCTGAAGTAAACCCATGTTGTCTCTGATCTTGAAATCCATGTGTTTTTAGATGTTCAACAATCCTATCCTTTAACATGGTTTCCATCACTTTCCCCACTACTGAAGGCTTACTGGCCTATAGTTGCCCGACTCCTCCCTATTACCTTTCTTGTGAATGGGCACAACATTCGCTAACTTCCAATCTTCTGGGACTACTCCTATTATCAATGATTGGTTAAATAAATCTGTTAATGGTTTTGCTAGTACACCACTAAGCTCTTTTAATAGCTTTGGGTGTATTCCATCAGGTCCCATTGACTTATTTGTCTTTACTTTTGACAGTTGAAATAGAACCTCTTCCTCTGTAAACTCACGTGTAATAAATGACTCATTTATCCTTTTTCTTAACTGAGGTCCCTTTCCTTCATTTTCATCTGTAAATACCGAACAAAAATATTCATTGAGGCAGTCAGCTAGACCTTTATCCTCATCTACATACCTTCCTTCTTTTGTTTTTAATCTAACTAATCCTTGTTTTACTTTTCTTTTCTCATTTATGTATCTAAAAAAGGTTTTGTCCCCCTTTTTTACTGACTGTGCTATTTTCTCTTCTGTGTGTGATTTGGAAGCTCTTATAACTTGCTTAGCCTCTTTCTGCCTAATCTTATAGGTCATTCTGTCTTCCTCACTCTGGGTTTTTTTATAATTACTAAATGCTAACTTTTTGTTTTTTACTATTTTGGCTACATCTGTGGAGTACCACAGTGGTTTCTTGAATTTTTTGCTTTTACTGACAAGCCTAATGCAATTTTCTGTTGCCTTCAGTAGTGCAACTTTTAAATAATCCCATTTCTTTTGGACTCCATTTAAATTGCTCCAGTCTGATAATGACTCCTTTACACATATTCTAATTTTGGAAAAGTCTGTTTTTCTAAAGTCTAAAACTTTTGTTTTTGTGTGGTGTGACTCAGTCACTGTTCTTATATTAAACCACACTGACTGATGATCACTGGATCCTAAACTTTCACCTACAGTAATATCTGATACCAAATCTCCATTTGTTAACACTAAATCTAGTATGGCCTCTTTACGAGTTGGCTCCTCAACGACTTGTTTTAGAGACAATCCCAGTAGGGAGTTTAGAATATGTGTGCTCCTGGCACAAGTAGCTATTTTTGTTTTCCAATTTACATCAGGAAGATTAAAGTCACCCATGATGATAACTTCCCCCTTCATTGTCATTTTAGCTATTTCTTCAACTAGTAGATTATCTAACTCTTCAATTTGTCCTGGGGGCCTATAAATCACACCTACACGAGTTACTGTGTGATTACCAAATTCTAACGTAACCCAAACTGACTCTATGTTCGCCTCACTAACCTTTATTAGGCTAGATTTTATGCTATTCTTTACATACAGGGCCACCCCTCCCCCTTTCTTGCCTTCCCTGTCTTTTCTATATAAAGAGTACCCTGTTATTGCTATGTCCCAGTCATTTTTCTCATTATACCATGTCTCAGTAACAGCGACTAAATCTACACTATCAGTTGCCATTATTGCCACAAGTTCATGGATCTTATTCCCTAAACTGCGAGCATTTGTAGACATGACTCTAAGCTTATCATTTTTTAACACACTTGCTACAGGCACCTTCTGTCCTTGTTTTGGGGGACAATTGGATTGATGTTTTATCACCCTTTTGCCCCCCCCTCCTAGTTTAAATACATCCTAGCAAAACCTCTTAACTGCTCACTGAGAACATTTGTTCCCTTTTGAGAAAGATGCAAACCATCTTTTTTGTACAGTTTATTTCCATTCCAAACAGAGCTACCATGAGCAATAAAGCCAAATCCTTGCTCCCGACACCATTCACCAAGCCACAAGTTAAAGTCCCTAATACGCATCCGCCTGTCATTCTGAGTGTTATGCACAGGCAGAACTTCAGAGAATGACAATGTGGAAGCAACCTGCCGTATATCATTGGCAAAAACACTAAAAACTTCCTTAACCTCTGAAACCTCATTGCAAGCCAAGTCATTTGTCCCTAAATGGACAAGTACATCCAATTCCCCTTCCTGCTTTGCTTGCTTAACAATATTACAGATACGTCTCCTGTCTCTGTGAGCAGTAGCTCCGGGAAGACACCTCACAAGACCACCATTGTCCATCTCCACACCTCTTATGATGGAATCCCCCACCAACAACTGCTTTCTATTAAGCCTCACCATAGTCTTCAAGCCTCTCTGCACAACACCACTAGCCTCAGTGCCTCTCTGCACAACACCACTAGCCTCAATGCCTCTCTTCACAACACCACTAGCCTCAATGCCTCTCTTCACAACACCACTAGCCTCAGTGCCTCTCTTCACAACACCACTAGCCTCAGTGCCTCTCTGCACAACACCACTAGCCTCAGTGCCTCTCTGCACAACACCACTAGCCTCAGTGCCTCTCTGCACAACACCACTAGCCTCAGTGCCTCTCTGCACAACACCACTAGCCTCAGTGCCTCTCTGCACAACACCACTAGCCTCAGTGCCTCTCTGCACAACACCACTAGCCTCAGTGCCTCTCTGCACAACACCACTAGCCTCAGTGCCTCTCTGCACAACACCACTAGCCTCAGTGCCTCTCTGCACAACACCACTAGCCTCAGTGCCTCTCTGCACAACACCACTATCCTCAGTGCCTCTCTCCACGACACCACTACACTCTGAAAGTGCAGAAAATGAATTATGTAGAGCAACAGACTGTGCAATATGCCTTTTATCCACAACTCCAAGTCTACCAGATCCTACAGTAATCCATCTGCCATTCCTAGTATGTCTCTGCGGCAGTGGCTTTGCAGCAGTTCCGGCCTGAGTTTGTTTACCAGATAATTTACAAATCTCAGACTTCAAAAATACAATCTCCTGCCGCAAAATAGAGAACTGTCTACAGATTAGACAACAACCAAACCTCCAAAAAGTGGAACGTGAAACAAATGCAAAGCAACTATTACACTGAACTAAGTCTGCCATTCCAATGAGGTGAATAATTTAAATCAAACAAACCTTAACTTTTTATTTATCCTCCTGAATACCTCGGATTACCTCCAGGTTATCTCCAGAATATCTCCAACCACACACACACTTAGAAGCAACACTCTCCAGAATATCTCCAACCACACACACACTTAGAAGCAACACTTAGATGAAGCAACCAAGCTCTATTAGCCAAGCTAATGACAACAGCCCTTATATACTCCTCAAATCACCTCCCACTAGGAATGTTTAACACCTGGGTAGGCCTCTGCTTATTAGCAAACAATAGCTAATTTAAATAGCAATCAATAGCAAGTAGCTACCTAATCCAATCAAATGCCTTATAATTACCAACAGGAAATCAAACCTTGTGCAGTCAGTAACCTTTTCCTACAGATGAATCTTACCTGTAACAGTAAAAAATAACTCTTAGCACAACTCTTAGACAGTTGAAGCTTCTGTAAAACTCTCCAGAATATCTCCAACCACACACACACTTAGAAGCAACACTTAGATGAAGCAACCAAGCTCTATTAGCCAAGCTAATGACAACAGCCCTTATATACTCCTCAAATCACCTCCCACTAGGAATGTTTAACACCTGGGTAGGCCTCTGCTTATTAGCAAACAATAGCTAATTTAAATAGCAATCAATAGCAAGTAGCTACCTAATCCAATCAAATGCCTTATAATTACCAACAGGAAATCAAACCTTGTGCAGTCAGTAACCTTTTCCTACAGATGAATCTTACCTGTAACAGTAAAAAAGAACTCTTAGCACAACTCTTAGACAGTTGAAGCTTCTGTAAAACTCTCCAGAATATCTCCAACCACACACACACTTAGAAGCAACACTTAGATGAAGCAACCAAGCTCTATTAGCCAAGCTAATGACAACAGCCCTTATATACTCCTCAAATCACCTCCCACTAGGAATGTTTAACACCTGGGTAGGCCTCTGCTTATTAGCAAACAATAGCTAATTTAAATAGCAATCAATAGCAAGTAGCTACCTAATCCAATCAAATGCCTTATAATTACCAACAGGAAATCAAACCTTGTGCAGTCAGTAACCTTTTCCTACAGATGAATCTTACCTGTAACAGTAAAAAAGAACTCTTAGCACAACTCTTAGACAGTTGAAGCTTCTGTAAAACTCTCCAGAATATCTCCAACCACACACACACTTAGAAGCAACACTTAGATGAAGCAACCAAGCTCTATTCTATATCTTTCTAGTTCCTTTTATATTTTGGTAAACTATTAAAAGTTATATTTTAGCAAACCCTGGGGTCACTGGACAGTCTTCTGCCCGCTCGATGTGCCATAAATGGCCCGGTATGTCGGGGAGAAGTGGACGGAAAATGCCCAGGACCACCTCAGCAAGAGAACCTTCCCCTTCCTGCTCCGGCAGCCCGCGGAGGCGAACGTTATTGCGCCGTGATCTATTCCCTAGATCATCAATTGCCGACGTAGCCGTGAGGAGCTGGGAAGTCAGGAAGTTGATCTGTGCGGCGGCTTCATTATGGACCAAGACCGTGGATTCAACTCGTTGTTCCAACGCTGCCGTCCTGACACCTAAGGCCTGAATTTCCGCTTTTACCTCAGCAGTGTTGCGGACCATTTCTGTGGCCAGGTAAGACTTAACTTCGGCTAGTTTAGCCAGTATTTGGCCGGTGTCGGAGTCCGAGCCCCCCAATGCTCCGCCAGTTCCCAGGCTCGAGGGCGAGCGTGGTGTTCCTTGGCCGTCCCGTCCGCCATCTTGTGTGCTTAGTCGCATAGCGCGAGATGCCGCAAACAACTCGGACACCGTTGTAGCCGGTTCAATCACCTTTTTAGCTTGTTTCCTCTGGGCCCTCTTATCCATCTTCGTTCCCCCGCGGGTAAATGAGATTTTGTGGTTTGTCTCTGCTAGTGTATGCCATAGGAACCGTGGTCGCAGCGGAGCTCTACCCGGACACGTCCAGCTCGCTCGGCTGCTAACCACGCCCCTCCCTGTATGCTTTTAAATAAGCCATATCTGCGCCATTGACATTCCACTCCGGATCAGTATTTGGATAATGTGCTGCGGCCCATGCTGCTGGGTTGGCCTGATTTTTTGTATAGGCCACTTCTTCCAGCGCTTTAATTGCCGCTTGGTTTATCCGTGTCCTTTCCTCGTTGTTAAACAATGTCACAAGCAGTTGCTGGCAATCAGCCCAAGTGGGATTATGTGTCTGGACTATGGAGGTAAACAAATCCTTCATGGCTTGAGGTTTATCGGTGTATGAGGTGTAAGGGAACATAGACGAATACAGGATCAGCGTGTTTTAACTGGCCGTCACCGTTAATGTGTGTCGGGCCTGGTGTCAGTCAGAGAGGCATTTGATAATGTCGGGGTTGGAGGGTACCGGTCAGTTGTCTGGTTAATATGGGGCTTCGTTTAGAAACGTCAGTTAGGGGTTCCGGTCGAGGGGTAGTAAGACGAGGGGAAGGGGACGCTTTACTGAGGGGGAGATCAGTGAGTAAAATATTCCGGGCCGGGCTAGGAGGAGCCTGACCAGGAACTAGATATGACATCAAATCTGGATAGGTGGGGTTAACGGAGGTAGGTACCGGAAGGGGAGGGTTTAAAACAAGAGGGCTGGGCTCTGAACTAGAGGAGGGGGTAGGTGGGGACAATGGGGCAAGGGGAGTAGCGTTACCAACAGCACCTCCTCTTCCTCTTCCTGTGGAGGAGGAGTAAGGGGGCGGCATGGGGATCTCGGATTCAGGAGGCGTGTCCAAAATTGGCGTAATTACGGCCTTAGTGGACAAGCGAGTTCTGGCCACCATGAGGCGACATTGTTCCTCGTGGCATACCCGGATCCATTTTGGCAAGTCATTTACGGCCTGCTTCCAACAGTCAATATACGGAAACTGGCCGTAAAGTTCAGGCCTACCTGATACAGCCACGTGTACACGCTGTACCAGATTAGGATCCAAACTGCCACGTGGTGGCCATGCAGCCACTAAAGTAGGCCATTCCCTACTACATAAAGTAGTCAGGCGTGTTGGAGACATTTTTACCCCAAAATCATACACAGTGTATCCCTTTTTAAAGTTTTTCAACATACATCCTAAGGGACCCATAATCGTTGAATCTGACGCACCCATACTAACAATGAAGCGTCGTCTCCAACAGAAACCAAACAAACACACTTCCAACGGTCACACCCGTTCCCTCGGCAACAGCACCACGTGGTACAGTTACTAAGCAAAACGCACACAACAAAACACGGGAATTCCCGTACACACACAGCTGTTACACCAGTCACTAAATAACTATTACTGCGCCTCTTGGCGAAACTATACAGTCACCCACGCTATAATTCCCTATATCTGAATTACCCGTCTATAACATACCCCAATAACATCGTCTTTACAAACAGTAGTTATAGTACGGTTAGCATTGGTTAGAGTACAATTTAAAGTCACAGTTCAATTAGTAGTGGTTATGGTGTTAAACATACAACATAGACGACAGTTATTAGTAGTTATTTACAGTATCAGTAATTATACATGGTTATGGTACCGTGCACTATAATACAGTTACACACTATTCACACTCTCGCTAGACGGCAGAGCTCACGCTATCTAGCAAGATATACACGCTACTACAACAATCTTTAACACATTTACAATTCCCAACTAATCTATTGGCCAGTACCTCGATGGACTACCTAAAACGATTTACATCCGTTTTGGTTAGCCACGCTGCCCAAGCACCACATATAGCGAACTAGAGGGCGGAATTTACAACAGCACCCTCTTAGTCTATATACTCTATCAAAAATCTAGTGGGTTCCAAATTTACACGCCTTCCCACTTAGCCAAGATAGGTTGAGATCTAGCGGACCGAATTTACACAGACGCCGCTTAGTCTCCCGGTCCCTCCGACCTAGTGAACGTAATATACACCCTAGAACGCTAGTCTAGACAAGACACCGGTGTCCGGCTTGGGCTATTTACACAGAACCCAGCCTGACTCCAAACCAAAATTAAACGGGCTGACTACAGGGCGTTTAATTACGAGCGGTGCGCCTTCGCTCCTTCCCTCCACTGGAGGGGGCAGATTCCATACACAAATAACCCCTTATGGGCCTACCGCACAATCGGTATCCAATACCCCTAGTGGACCCACCGTCTAAAACAGTGGTCGTCTTACCTCCTCGTTCCTGAACCTGAGTTCCCACTCATCGGCGGGGACACCCCAGCACTTACTACGTAGAGGCCGATGATCTCCTGGACAACAGACCAGTGGCGCCGAGACGAAGGGAGATCCACGCAGAAGTTCAGGGGTGCAGCCGTAGAGAGCGTGGGCAAAGATAGACCGTCTCACGCCTCTGCTTCTCAGCTACTGTTGAACGATGAGCTTCCCGGCCAATGCACCAAATGATACCGGAGAAACTGACGGAAGCCAAGCACAGAGAGATGGACATAGGTTTCTTCAGGAAGGAAGAGATTCTTTATTCGATTCACCGACCGGGACTCAGAGGGACTAATGTCACTAAAAAACAGCAAAGTCTGAGTCCTGATCATACAGTGTAGGTCCCTTATATAGACATGTAGCTCCTCCCATAATCAGTTCAACCTACACATACTCTTATCTAATCAACCGAATAGAGACTAAATTCCTGTTTGACCACATGGCTTGCCCAGCACAATGGAGGAGGGGAAATACTCGTATATCCTGTATTCCTACACATGCTCCTTACACTACTGATTGTATCGTTGCCACGTGCAACCAACCGACCGATACATCAACATATGCAAGTGCACATACCACGTGGCAATCTTGTCTTAGTAAATTTATTCTTACTGAGATTCCACCACATACATTGTATATTTTCTTGTATTTATATCTTGTCTGTTATGCCATCCCTGTATGTAATTGTTTTATTCACCTATATGCATTCCTCTATTTTTCCCCTCTTATTTGTGACTGACCTCTGACCCCTCCCTTTTCTTATTGATATGTTTGTTTTTATTTGAATATCCATCTCTGTACCTAGATACATTTCCCCCTCCCTTACGTTTATTGCAAGCTCTCTGACCCTCACATCTCTTTATTCAACAGCCTGATTCCCCAACTTTGCAAGCCCACCCCTTCAGTGAGCAAGCCTGATGCCCACCCTCCCCTCCCCACGCTTATTATTACATTTATAGATTGTCTGTCACACCTACATTTTAGTAAGGTTAAAAAAAATAAAAAAACTGCCTCTTATTAGTACACTCCTGCACTTTTTTTTTTTTTTTTTTTATAAAATCTTTATTTTTGAAGCGCAATGTCAATTACATCGTAAGATTATGGCATTTCACTGGTTACATGAGTCGGCACAAAGACATAACGGTAAAGATGATTTGATGCGCTTGTTTTTGTTTGTTTGTTTTTTGATGCATGAGAAATAAACAGGCTTGTCAGATAAGTCAGCATGGTGTCTAACTATGAGTTATGCAAAACAAGGTAGCGTTGACATAGGTTAACATAGTAAATTAGCATAATAGCTTTAACAGAAGATGCTTCTAGGTAGTTTGATGACCTGCATTGATTTAAGTAGGCATGCTGGTATTCATACAAGACTGACCTGCTTGGTTATACAGGGCCGACATAGGTAAGTATAGTTACACGTTTAACGTCTGTGTGCGTCAATATGCTGACGCGGGGTGGAGTAGGGAAGACGTTTTGTTACATAGCGTTCCATACATTATTGTCGTTTTCCACATACAACCGCTCAGGTAGTATTACACGTTTCATTTACTGAGCAAGGGTTAACTGAAAATAACAGGTCTAACGTACTTTCTACTAGCCATTACGTCCAGCAGTCCTGCACTTTTTAAAACCATAAAACACATTTTTCCTACCTTCACCAGCTCTTGACATTCCAATTATCTCCAATTTTAATTTTTCACAATTTAGCAATGATCTGTTTTCTCCTCCTCTTTACTTCCTCAGTCTCCCTCAGTATGAAAATCTCTCCTTACACCCACTTCACTCATCCCCCATCCACATTTATGCCCTTCTCATCTACACTCCCCCCTTCTCTCATCTCATGCCTTACACTCATTTTTCTACTCTCTCACTCCAACCCACAATCGATCTCATCCTAGACCACATGCATACAAAACCCATTCACACCTCCTGTCACTTTCTCTCATCCTACTTCTAGCAGCTGGTGATGTCTCTCCCAATCCATGGCCCTTCACCTTCTCTACAGACACTAAGACAACAAGAAACCCCAGAAACCTCAACTTACCAAAATTCATTGTGCACTCTGGAATGCCCGTTCCATCTGCAGTAATTTAAAATCAACAACCATACACGACTTTTTCATCTCAAACTCACTCACACTACTTGCACTTACAGAGACCTGGCTGTCCCCCTCTGATAGTGCTACTCCTGCCTCTTTATGTTTTGGTGGGCTACAATTCTCTCACACTCCCAGACTCAACTGTAAAGGAGGCGGCGTAGGCATCCTTCTCTCCTCTCAATGTACCTTTCAACCAATCATAACTCCCCCTGCCCTATCCTTTTCTTCTTTTGAAGTTCACACTGTCCGCCTATTTAAACCCACTCCTTTAAGAATTGCTATCATCTACCGCCTCCCCCCCCCCACCGTTATCCTACACTATTCATTGAGCACTTTTCTTCCTGGCTTCCCCACTTCCTCTCATCTAGCACTCCTTCCCTTATACTTGGGGATTTCAATATCCCAATCAATAACCCTAATTGCACTGATGCCTCTCGTCTGCTCTCTGTAACCTCCTCCTTTACGCAATGGTCCAATTTAGCAACCCATACAGCAGGAAACACTCTTGATCTTGCCTTCACCAACTTCTGTACTGCCTCTAATCTCTCCAATATTCATTTTCCTCTATCTGACCACCAGCTGCTGACATTTGACATTGGCATACCTAAGACCCAATTGACACCACCATCTGAACATCACTCTCACAGAAACCTCCAATGTCTTGACCTAGAGCATTTCTCCACTTATCTCCAAACTCTCCTTTTACCTATCTCAAACCTCACCTGTCCTAGTTCTGCAACCTCCTTCTACAATTCCACCCTCTCCTCTCAACTAGACATCATGGCACCTTGTACATTTAAATGCCGCAGGCCCCCCCAACAACAACCCTGGCACACCAAGTTCACTCGATACCTCCAAAAATGCTCCAGAACTGCTGAACGCTGTTGGAGAAAGTCTCACTGTGCATCTGACTTTCTCCACTATAAATTTATGCTGAGCTCATACAGCTTGGCTCTTTCCTCTGCAAAAGTTAATTACTTCAATACCCTCATAACCACACTCTCCCGCGAACCCAAACGACTATTTCACACATTTAACTCTCTTCTTCGCCCTGCTGTACCTCCTCCAGCTACTAACTGCCTCAGACTTTGCAACTCCCTTCACTGACAAGATCTCTACAATCAGAGAAGAGATCTCTCATCTTTCTCCTCCCCCTTGCAATACTTCCCCTAACTTCACTCCCTCTGCTGTTCTATGTTCATTCGCACCCGCTACATTGGAAGAGATTTCTGCTCTGCTCCAGTCCTCCCGCCCCACCACCTGCTCCCTAGATCCAATTCCCTCGCATCTCATCCGTACTCTGTCTTCTTCGCTTTCTCCACCTCTCACTAAAATTCTCAATCTCTCTCTCTCCTCTGGTATATTTCCATCGCCCCTCAAACATGTAACTGTAACCCCAATTCTAAAGAAGCCCAATCTTGACCCTAACTCCCCATCCAACTATCGGCCTATCTCGCTACTGCCTTTTGCATCCAAGATCCTTGAAAGAATTGTGTATGCGAGATTGACAGACTTCCTCGAATCAAACTCTCTGCTAGATCCACTTCAGTCTGGTTTCCGCGCTAAGCACTCTGTGGAAACGGCACTGACCAAAGTATCCAATGATCTACTCGCTGCAAAATCTCGTGGTCACTACTCTATCCTAATTCTCCTTGACCTGTCTGCGGCTCTTGACACTGTTGATCATCAACAGCTTCTTCTCATCCTTAGCAATATCAGTCTACAAGATATTGCTCTCTCCTGGTGCTCCTCCTACCTCTCACAGCGCTCTTTCAGTGTTTCTTTCTCTGGCTCTGCTTCTTCTCCCCAACTCCTCTCTGTTGGTGTCCCTCAAGGTTCAGTCCTTGGTCCCCTACTGTTCTCCATCTATACTGCCTCCCTTGGTAAACTCATTAGCTCCTTTGGCTTCCAATATCATTTCTATGCAGATGACACGCAAATCTATCTGTCCTCTCCTGATCTCTCCCCGTCCCTCTTTACTAGTGTCTCTGACTGCCTCTTTGCTGTTTCTAACTGGATGGCTGCCCACTTCCTTAAACTAAACTTGACCAAAACTGAAATTCTGGTCTTTCCTCCCTCAAGTGTTGTTACTCCTGTGTCTGTCTCCCTCCAAGTCAATGGTGCTACCATCAGCTCCATCACGCAGGCTCTTTGCCTAGGTGTTCTCTTTGACCTCTCCTTCAAGCCTCATGTTCACTCTATCGCCAAATCCTGTCATTTCCATCTCAAAAACATTGCGCGCATCCGCCCCTACTTAACGCCAGATGCGACTAAGGTGACGGTCCATTCCACTGTACTTTCTCGCCTTGACTACTGTAATCCGCTTCTCAGTTGTCTTACGTGCTCCCAACTTGCGCCGTTACAGTCCATAATGAATGCGGCGGCGAGGCTCATCTTCCTGTCCGCCCGCACCTCCCATGCCTCACCCTTCTGTCAGTCCCTACATTGGCTTCCTATAAAATATAGAGCTCAATTTAAAAGTCTGGTTCTTGCTTTCAAATGTCTACATAATGGTGCTCCCACCTATCTATCCTCTCTTATACACAAGTATGTCCCGTCTAGGCCCTTACGATCTGCTGAAGACTTACGTCTATCTTCTGTCCATACTCCCACCTCTGATGCTCGCCTTCAAGACTTCTCGAGGGCTGCACCGTTCCTGTGGAACTCGCTTCCCTCCTCCGTTAGATGCTCACCCAGTCTCCACTCCTTCAAAAAATCATTAAAAACCCACTTCTTCATAAAAGCGTATCAATTAAACTCTTAATAGCTCCCAACTGATTCCTCTTCTGCAACTGTCATTAGTCTAATACTATCCTTACCTTTTGTGTCATTTTACCCCACTCCCTCTAGCATGTAAGCTCATTGAGCAGGGCCCTCAACCCCTCTGTTCCTGTGTGTCCAACTTGTCTGGTTACAACTACATGTCTGTTTGTCCACCCAAAAAAAAAGCGCTGCGGAATTTGACGGCGCTCTATAAATAATATAATAATAATAATAATAATAATCATCCATGCGAATAGCGCTCAGACCTCACGAATAGCATGGCCAGTCTCTTGAATACAAAGTCTTTCGTGTGTTACTAGTCCCGAACACGAGGTGGCGGCCATGTTTTTAGCGGTGACAATAGGCAGCGGTACCTCGGCGTGATCTCGTGGAACTCTCCACGGCTAGAATAATATACGAATCCCCACTCTCTGTCTGGATGTTACCACTGTTCTGCGTACGAATGGGGACCGCCATGAAGGGGCACTTAGTCTGCGGTTAACCACAACATTCCACCTACTGATTGGAGCCACACGCCTGGTCGTAGGTGGCCCCCGTTCGTGTCCTGCTCGGTAGTTTCCATATCGGGAGATCTGACACGAATGGGCCTCGTCAATTAGCTTGTGGTTAACCGCAAACCGCAACTCCCTGGGTGATCAATTGGCGGCACACTTCCTCAGCCGGGTGGTCGGCCGTTCGGTAATTCCAGAGGTGGCCGGGGTTAAGTGGCGGCACAGGCCGAGAACTGGGGGGTCCGTTGATCGTTTGCCGAACCTCGGTATAAATCCATTCGTGTGTTTTGTATTTCCAGCAAAAGGTTAGTTGTAGCAGTGATAAAACAGTAACAGTGTAACAACGCCCATAATCTTAGGCATCATGGCGTTATACAATACCCTGATGGCTTAGGTTTCCAATGCAGGCTTCCTCTCCACCCCATTCAATATAACCAACGGCACAAGGCAGGGGTGTCTCCTGTCCACGCTGCTGTTTGTCCTATCTTTAGAACCGCTAGCACACATAATTAGACGCCAACCTGAAATTAAAGGCATAGCGGTGGGTGGGTCTGAATATAAACTGTCCATGTTTGCAGGCGACATTCTTTTAACATTGAATGACGTGTCCTCGTCCCTGCCCACTTTGATGCTGCTTTTAGAACAATACGGCAACCTGACATACTACAAATTAAATCAAACGAAAACTCAAGCACTACCCATAGGTCTTCCTAAAGATCTCACTCAGGAACTCACCAGCACATATGATTTTGACTGGAGGTCAGACTACATCACCTACCTCGGGGTTAAAACCGCGCCCACAATTGAGCAACTATTCCAATATAATTATAAACCACTCCTAAACCTTTGCAAATCTGAGTGCCTGCGGTGGAAACCAGTTAAACTGTTGTGGCTGGGCAGAATCAATACTGTAAAAATGGTCCTCCTTCCCAAACTGTTGTACGTTTTCCGCCTCCTACAGCTACGGGCTCCACCAATGTTTTTTTATTTTTTTATTTTATGCGAGTGATTGCATAATGGTAACATGGCACATAAAACATTACAAAAAATGACAGTCAAACATGGTACAATTGCGAGTTACTAGGTCTCATTGCTGTAGTCCACTCATTTTTAGGTTTTAATAACTAGGTTTCTCTATTGTGGACAGGGTGCGTTATGGCAGGCTTTGTTTATAGAGGGGTCTGGCCTTAGATCTCGTAGTGCCTCTTAGGTCTGATCTTGATATGGCTGTGGGAAAACAGCTTCACTGAGGCCTTCAGTGAGGTGAGTATTTAGCCTGCTAGCCTCCATTTGTTGTGGTTTTGCGCTTGTTATACAAATGCTAGGGTGGAAGGCCTGAGGAGTGGCCCGTGCGAGCTTGGTGTGCTTAGCTAAAACGTTAGGAACAGCAGGCCATTGCTCGTTGTGGGGGGGGGGGGGGGAGTGTGTCGTATGATAGGGCTAGTCCGTCAGCTTACGGAGCCAGTTTAGTACTTGGGAGGGTGGGGGGGGGGGGGGCAAGGAGTATGGAGATAAATTCTGCATTATAGGCTATAGGCAGACTTACGGTCCACCAACAGTGTGAACAGTCAACATGGGTGTCTGAAAGTCCCTCTCTCAGGTGGGTGAGGCATCCCTCTCACGTCTCCCCCTTCCAGGATCAAAGGGAGTGATGTCAGCTATCGTCCATGATGGTTGCTCTGCTTGTGGTGCTTTCTCCGTTGGTATGCCTAGGCGTTGGAGGAAAGAGGGTGCTTCTGAGAGGCATGACAATGCGTGCATCTTGCCTGCTTTCTCTGCTATAATTCGGTGTGGGCCCCATCTGTAGGGGATAGAGTGTTCCTGTAGTGCCTGGGTGACTTGCTTGAGGGACCCCCTCCAGGTAAGTGTGAGCCTTGAAAAATCTCGGAAGAAAGTTAGTTGTGCCCCCTCAAACAATACCGTGGGGGAGCCTCTTACTGCCCCCATGATTGCTCCGCGGTCGGAGTCTCAGGTTAACTTCAACAGGATGTCTCTGGGCGCTTTTGGAGCAGCGTTGAAAGCCTTGTTGAGCCCTGCTTCGCCTGTTTGGGCATGAGCAGTGAGGCGAACAGTCTCCGGCAATAGTGGGGGAGTTCTGCCTCTGCAATCGACTCTGGAGCCCCCTGGATTTTTATGTTGCGGGCTCTGGCTCTGTCCTCCATGGAGGCTATTTGCGCTTGTTGGTCTGCGCATTGTTTCTGGAGCGCGCCCTCCATTCCCTCCTCCAGTGCTTGTACCTTATCAGTTAGTTTTGTGACGGCTTCTCTGATCGGGGCCATGTCAGCATTAAACATTGTTTTGATTTCAGCCATTAGTGCCCTGATGTCTGCTTTGGCCGATGGTGCAGACTCTGCTAGCTCGGTGGCTGTTTGTGGTCCTGAGCGTGGTCGGGAGGGAGGTAGAAAGTCGGCAGCAGCGCTGTCATCGTCCGACGACGTTGGTGTATAGGCCTCAGCCGGCGCCATCTTGGCCGAGTCAGTCCTCGAGGGTGTGCGGTGGAAATCACCGATATCGCGGGTGCCCGAGCCCGGGTTCGCTCGATGCTTTTTAGGTTTTTTTCCCCATGGTTTCAGCAGTCGAACCTGTGCCTTTGGGGTGGTAGTGCAGTGTATGGGACCGCAATTATCTCTGTTTTTCGAGCGCGATGCACGGAGCAGTCTCAGTGTGCGTCTGGTTCGTTCAGGCGCTGGCTCCGCCCCCCCACCAATGTTTTTTTAAATCACTCCAAAAAGTGCTGTCCTTCTACATTTGGGATACTCACAAACCCAGAATCAACAGATGGATGGAGGAGTTGGCCTACCAGATATATATACATATTACAAAACGGCCATCTTAGAAGCGTCAGTGAAATTACACACCTCAAAAGGGGTCTACCAATGGGTCGACATGGAAGTGGCCCAACTCACCGGCACATCGCTAGTAAACATACTCTGGACACCCAAGACACTACGCCCCAAGGACTCAACAATCTTCCCCACTACTACACTAACCCTACACCACTGGGACATGATACGCCAAAAGCAAACTGCACCCCACAAATATCACCCACGTTCCCCGCTGACAGCCCTAAAAGCGGTTTCACCCTGGCTCTCGCTAAATTCATGGGTCAAACTAGGAATAACCGCACTCGATCAAGTCCTCCATCTAAACCACATCAAACCAAGTTTTCAGAACTGCAAAGTGAATTCCACCTACCTAACTCCTCAGTGTTTCTGTATATGCAACTCAAAAGCATCATACCCACTCATGTCACACACGATACTACAGTACACAACCCAGACCTACTGGACCTAGAGGCTCTATATGATAGATGCTGCCGGGCCCCAACCAAACCCAAATCCCTTGCCTCTTGCTAGAAAACCCTTCTACGAGCTTCACCACCTCCACCCCCTACATTTGTGACACAGTGGCTAGCGGAATGCAAATCGACATCCAACATGGAAATACTAATGTCCCTAACCGCACTTAACCCCTTAAGGACCAAACTTCTGGAATAAAAGGGAATCATGACATGTCAGACATGTCATGTGTCCTTAAGGGGTTAAAGGGCTAACACAGTGTTACTCCCACATCAAAGCACATAAAAAAACTAGTGTATAGGTGGTACCTAAGACCCCAGAGGTTTCATAAAATGTACAAAACGGTCCACCCACACTGCTGGAGATGTGGAACAGACAGAGGAATGATGACTCACATTTGGTGGACATGCCCAAGGATTCGCCCGCTATGGCAAGAGGCACAACATATAATGCAAGCCATTGGCATTACTACACCACCCCTAGACATACACACAGGTATATTTTTAACGTACCCCAAACCTACACCAAAGCAAGTAAAAACTATCATGGCACTCATAGTGTTAGCAGTGAGAAATCTAATTGCAAACCACTGGAAACTACTACAATGCCCCTCCAAAACTCACCTAATGGCCAAAATACATCAATACTATACCCATGAATGCTTATCCGCTCACACGGCAGCACACAAGACATGTCTCCTAACATCTTGGGCCCCATGGGTAACGTACTGGGAAGGGCAACTTCCAAACCCACCCCCCTCGCCCTACCAAAGTAGTCCCCTTGAAAACCCAACACCTCCAGATTCTGATTCCGAACCGATGTAACTAGAAAACTGACACAACACTGGAACAAGATGGGATCATAGTACTATACACTACCACCCGAAGCTTGTAAACCCATCTCCGTGTCTCGCCATCTGTGGACCCAACACTTGAATACTGCAAAATCACCTCCCCTCCTTCCTTTGACTCCCTGCGTGGCTCTAGCTGTCTAAACTAATAGAACCACCAGCACCATATTTACCAACGAACCTTCAACTCGTACACGAGACTTTCCTATCGAACCGCCCAAACCCACAAACGACACGGAGATCTGGTAAGGGGGTAGCAAGAAACGATCAATGCTGTAGTCACAAAATTGAGCTAATGCAAAAAATCGTATAGCCATATGTCAAGGTATCATAATAGCAGGTTGCTTTGCAAGATGTTGTACAACGCTACATGGTGCCCTCCGCTTACTTCACGTGATACAAAAGTACCTCACACAAGGACATACCTAGGCCCTTGTCTCCGAGGGTGATATCCAGCTCCCAAACCTACTCTGACCTACACCAGCAGGCAATCAAACAGACGACGAACCCATGAGACATCACGTCCTGCCCGCGGCGGCAATCCTACACCACTACACACGAACAATGAAAACACAAACAATACACAGCAATGAGGCGCAGAATAGGTTGTGTCTCACGAACCATATGTTATATAACAATTACCACACACTGGGTGATGAACTGTGTATATTACACCCCAAGTATTCTGTATTCTGTATTATGCATTCTGGATTATGTATTCTGTACTTTGCATTATGTATTGAACAAACGACATCACGCTGCATTACATGTCAAGATGTATCATTGTTAATCTTGACACCCTTACCCCATCCCCTCTACTTCTTTCTGTAACCCACCCCATTCCCTTGGAAATTTTGTCAATAAAAACTTTGAATGTACAAAAACTAAAAAAATGTGAATTTTTAAAAATGCACTGTAAGCACAGTATTTGACGGTTCTATTTGACTACTACGGAGTACTGCACGTTTTAAATTTTTGATCAAATACTTTTTGTTTAAATTTAAATAGAGCAGCGCATTGTTGCTAGATTTTTCTGCCATTTGATATGTTATAACTAGAGTTGAGCGAACCCGAACTGTAACATTCGGATTCGTACCGAACATTACGGTTTTTAGATCCCGGACCTGAACATTTCAGTGTATGTTCAAGTTGGAGTTCGGCGATTTAATGGCGCGTTTTGAAAGGCTGAAGAGCCAATCACCAAGCGTTTGACTTGTGTGCCCTTAGAAGCCATCACAGCCATGCCTGCTAATGGCATGGCTGTGATTGGCCAGTGCAGCATGTGACCCAGCCTCTATATATAAGCTGGAGTCACGTAGCGCCGCACGTCAAATGAGCTTTTATTAGTGTAGGGAGAGGATGCTGCAGCTGTGAGGGACAGATTAGGAAATAATTCTGGTGTTGAATCTGCAAACTACAATGATTATTTTTGTGGGTGCTATAATACTACATTTTTGTACCCTGCCCTGAGCCCAGTGCCACAGAGAGTGCAGTGCATTTGCAACTGCATGTGTGCCAGGCACATTACTTTAATCCTGTTCTGGTAGCTCAGTTGACAACATCTAGGCATTTTTAAATGCTGCAATTTTTTTGGTGCTAAATAGTACATTTGCGTACTGCATTTCTTGCAGTCCAATAAAAGCCTTAAATACTACTGTTACATTATTGGTTTAAAAAAAATCAAACTTTTTTGTGCTAAATAGTACATTTGCGGTCTGCGGTGCACTTCATATCTGAGAGTCAAATAGAACCGTCAAATGACCGTCAAAATAATGTGGTTACAGCACATTTTAAAACATTCAAATTGTTTTGGTGCTAAATAGTACATTTGGGGTCTGCACTTCATATCTGAGAGCCAAATAGAACCGACAAATACTGTGGTTACAGCGCATTTTTAAACATTCAAATTCTTTAGGTGCTAAAAAGTAAATTTGGGGCCTGCACTTCATATCTGAGAGTCAAATAGAACTGTCAAATACTGTGGTTACAGCGCATTTTTAAACCTTCAAATTCTTTAGTTGCTAAATAGTACATTTGGGGCCTGCACTTCATATCTGAGAGTCAAATAGAACCGTCAAATACTGTGCTTACATTGCAGTTTTAAACATTCCAATTCTTTAGGTGCTAAAAAGTAAATTTGGGGCCTGAACTTCATATCTGAGAGTCAAATAGAACCGTCAAATACTGTGCTTACAGTGCAGTTTTAAAAATTCACATTTTTTTGCTGCTAAATAGTACATTTGCGGCCTGCGGTGCACTTCATATCTAAGAGTCAAATAGAACCGTCAAATACTGTGCTTACAGCGCATTTTTAAACATTTCAATTCTTTAGGTGCTAAAAAGTAAATTTGGGGCGTGCACTTCATATTTGAGAGTCAAATAGAACCATCAAATACCTTGCTTACAGCGCAGTTTGAAACATTCAAATTTTTTTGCTGCTAAATAGTACTTTTGCGGCCTGCGGTGCACTTCATATCTGAGAGTCAAAAAGAGCCATCAAATACTGTGGTTACAGTGCATTTTTAACATTCAAATAGTTTTGGTGTTAAATAGTACATTTTGGGCGTGCTCTTCATATCTGAGAGTCAAATAGAACCGTCAAAAACTGTGCTTACAGAGCAGTTTTAAAAATTCTAATTCTTTAGGTGCTAAAAAGTCAATTTGGTGCCTGCACTTCATATCTTAGAGTCAAATAGAACCGTCAAATACTGCTGTGACATAGCAGTTTTAAACATTCTAATTTGTTTGCTGCTAAATAGTACATTTGCGGTCTGCGGTGCACTTCATATCTGAGAGTCTAATAGAACCGTCAAATGACCGTCAAAATAATGTGGTTACAGCGCATTTTTAAACATTCAAATTGTTTTGGTGCTAAATAGTACATTTGGGGTCTGCACTTCATATCTGAGAGCCAAATAGAACCGTCAAATACTGTGGTTACAGCGCATTTTTAAACATTCAAATTCTTTAGGTGCTAAAAAGTAAATTTGGGGCCTGCACTTCATATCTGAGAGTCAAATAGAACTGTCAAATACTGTGGTTACAGCGCATTTTTAAACCTTCAAATTCTTTAGTTGCTAAATAGTAAATTTGGGGCCTGCACTTCATATCTGAGAGTCAAATAGAACCGTCAAATACTGTGCTTACATTGCAGTTTTAAACATTCCAATTCTTTAGGTGCTAAAAAGTAAATTTGGGGCCTGAACTTCATATCTGAGAGTCAAATAGAACCGTCAAATACTGTGCTTACAGTGCAGTTTTTAAAATTCTCATTTTTTTTGCTGCTAAATAGTACATTTGCGGCCTGCGGTGCACTTCATATCTAAGAGTCAAATAGAACCGTCAAATACTGTGCTTACAGCGCATTTTTAAACATTTCAATTCTTTAGGTGCTAAAAAGTAAATTTGGGGCGTGCACTTCATATTTGAGAGTCAAATAGAACCATCAAATACCTTGCTTACAGCGCAGTTTGAAACATTCAATTTTTTTTGCTGCTAAATAGTACTTTTGCGGCCTGCGGTGCACTTCATATCTGAGAGTCAAAAAGAGCCATCAAATACTGTGGTTACATTGCATTTTTAAACATTCAAATAGTTTTGGTGTTAAATAGTAAATTTTGGGCGTGCTCTTCATATCTGAGAGTCAAATAGAACCGTCAAAAACTGTGCTTACAGAGCAGTTTTAAAAATTCTAATTCTTTAGGTGCTAAAAAGTCAATTTGGTGCCTGCACTTCATATCTTAGAGTCAAATAGAACCGTCAAATACTGCTGTGACATAGCAGTTTTAAACATTCTAATTTGTTTGCTGCTAAATAGTACATTTGCGGCCTGCGGTGCACTTCATATCTGAGAGTCAAATAGAACCGTCAAATGACCGTCAAAATAATGTGGTTACAGCGCATTTTTAAACATTCAAATTGTTTTGGTGCTAAATAGTACATTTGGGGTCTGCACTTCATATCTGAGAGCCAAATAGAACCGTCAAATACTGTGGTTACAGCGCATTTTTAAACATTCAAATTCTTTAGGTGCTAAAAAGTAAATTTGGGGCCTGCACTTCATATCTGAGAGTCAAATAGAACTGTCAAATACTGTGGTTACAGCGCATTTTTAAACCTTCCAATTCTTTAGGTGCTAAAAAGTAAATTTGGGGCCTGAACTTCATATCTGAGAGTCAAATAGAACCGTCAAATACTGTGCTTACAGTGCAGTTTTAAAAATTCTCATTTTTTTTGCTGCTAAATAGTACATTTGCGGCCTGCGGTGCACTTCATATCTAAGAGTCAAATAGAACCGTCAAATACTGTGCTTACAGCGCATTTTTAAACATTTCAATTCTTTAGGTGCTAAAAAGTAAATTTGGGGCGTGCACTTCATATTTGAGAGTCAAATAGAACCATCAAATACCTTGCTTACAGCGCAGTTTGAAACATTCAAATTTTTTTGCTGCTAAATAGTACTTTTGCGGCCTGCGGTGCACTTCATATCTGAGAGTCAAAAAGAGCCATCAAATACTGTGGTTACAGTGCATTTTTAACATTCAAATAGTTTTGGTGTTAAATAGTACATTTTGGGCGTGCTCTTCATATCTGAGAGTCAAAAAGAACCGTCAAAAACTGTGCTTACAGAGCAGTTTTAAAAATTCTAATTCTTTAGGTGCTAAAAAGTCAATTTGGTGCCTGCACTTCATATCTTAGAGTCAAATAGAACCGTCAAATACTGCTGTGACATAGCAGTTTTAAACATTCTAATTTGTTTGCTGCTAAATAGTACATTTGCGGTCTGCGGTGCACTTCATATCTGAGAGTCTAATAGAACCGTCAAATGACCGTCAAAATAATGTGGTTACAGCGCATTTTTAAACATTCAAATTGTTTTGGTGCTAAATAGTACATTTGGGGTCTGCACTTCATATCTGAGAGCCAAATAGAACCGTCAAATACTGTGGTTACAGCGCATTTTTAAACATTCAAATTCTTTAGGTGCTAAAAAGTAAATTTGGGGCCTGCACTTCATATCTGAGAGTCAAATAGAACTGTCAAATACTGTGGTTACAGCGCATTTTTAAACCTTCAAATTCTTTAGTTGCTAAATAGTAAATTTGGGGCCTGCACTTCATATCTGAGAGTCAAATAGAACCGTCAAATACTGTGCTTACATTGCAGTTTTAAACATTCCAATTCTTTAGGTGCTAAAAAGTAAATTTGGGGCCTGAACTTCATATCTGAGAGTCAAATAGAACCGTCAAATACTGTGCTTACAGTGCAGTTTTTAAAATTCTCATTTTTTTTGCTGCTAAATAGTACATTTGCGGCCTGCGGTGCACTTCATATCTAAGAGTCAAATAGAACCGTCAAATACTGTGCTTACAGCGCATTTTTAAACATTTCAATTCTTTAGGTGCTAAAAAGTAAATTTGGGGCGTGCACTTCATATTTGAGAGTCAAATAGAACCATCAAATACCTTGCTTACAGCGCAGTTTGAAACATTCAATTTTTTTTGCTGCTAAATAGTACTTTTGCGGCCTGCGGTGCACTTCATATCTGAGAGTCAAAAAGAGCCATCAAATACTGTGGTTACAGTGCATTTTTAAACATTCAAATAGTTTTGGTGTTAAATAGTAAATTTTGGGCGTGCTCTTCATATCTGAGAGTCAAATAGAACCGTCAAAAACTGTGCTTACAGAGCAGTTTTAAAAATTCTAATTCTTTAGGTGCTAAAAAGTCAATTTGGTGCCTGCACTTCATATCTTAGAGTCAAATAGAACCGTCAAATACTGCTGTGACATAGCAGTTTTAAACATTCTAATTTGTTTGCTGCTAAATAGTACATTTGCGGCCTGCGGTGCACTTCATATCTGAGAGTCAAATAGAACCGTCAAATGACCGTCAAAATAATGTGGTTACAGCGCATTTTTAAACATTCAAATTGTTTTGGTGCTAAATAGTACATTTGGGGTCTGCACTTCATATCTGAGAGCCAAATAGAACCGTCAAATACTGTGGTTACAGCGCATTTTTAAACATTCAAATTCTTTAGGTGCTAAAAAGTAAATTTGGGGCCTGCACTTCATATCTGAGAGTCAAATAGAACTGTCAAATACTGTGGTTACAGCGCATTTTTAAACCTTCAAATTCTTTAGTTGCTAAATAGTACATTTGGGGCCTGCACTTCATATCTGAGAGTCAAATAGAACCGTCAAATACTGTGCTTACATTGCAGTTTTAAACATTCCAATTCTTTAGGTGCTAAAAAGTAAATTTGGGGCATGAACTTCATATCTGAGAGTCAAATAGAACCGTCAAATACTGTGCTTACAGTGCAGTTTTAAAAATTCTCATTTTTTTTGCTGCTAAATAGTACATTTGCGGCCTGCGGTGCACTTCATATCTAAGAGTCAAATAGAACCGTCAAATACTGTGCTTACAGCGCATTTTTAAACATTTCAATTCTTTAGGTGCTAAAAAGTAAATTTGGGGCGTGCACTTCATATTTGAGAGTCAAATAGAACCATCAAATACCTTGCTTACAGCGCAGTTTGAAACATTCAAATTTTTTTGCTGCTAAATAGTACTTTTGCGGCCTGCGGTGCACTTCATATCTGAGAGTCAAAAAGAGCCATCAAATACTGTGGTTACAGTGCATTTTTAACATTCAAATAGTTTTGGTGTTAAATAGTAAATTTTGGGCGTGCTCTTCATATCTGAGAGTCAAATAGAACCGTCAAAAACTGTGCTTACAGAGCAGTTTTAAAAATTCTAATTCTTTAGGTGCTAAAAAGTCAATTTGGTGCCTGCACTTCATATCTTAGAGTCAAATAGAACCGTCAAATACTGCTGTGACATAGCAGTTTTAAACATTCTAATTTGTTTGCTGCTAAATAGTACATTTGCGGCCTGCGGTGCACTTCATATCTGAGAGTCAAATAGAACCGTCAAATGACCGTCAAAATAATGTGGTTACAGTGCATTTTTAAACATTCAAATTGTTTTGGTGCTAAATAGTACATTTGGGGGCTGCACTTCATATCTGAGAGCCAAATAGAACCGTCAAATACTGTGGTTACAGCGCATTTTTTTATTTTTTTTTAATTCTTTATTTTGATCGTGCATGGAAGAACACACATTATAACACAACCACATAGCTTGTACTGCAGAACATTATAACATACATTTGATAGCTTTTGTGTGGCCTGTTAAGTCTTGCACTTTTTATGTGTTTTAGTCGCGTCCTAGTGAGTGGTACCTTATAGCTAGAGGTATGTGCCCGGTTAGTGGTGAGGGCTTGTCGACCCTATTAGGTATTGTCGCCAGATATAGCCTGTATGTGATCTGTGGCTTGCTGTGGCGGTGGGTCCCTGACCGGCTCGTAGTTTGTGTGTGAAACTGTCCGGGCCATACCCTGTTATGTGTGATGTTCGGGTGGCAGGTTCCCTATTCGGGTAATACCGGCCATGCTTTGTCTCGTCGTGTGTATTTCGCCTGGCTGTGCCGGGTGTTGTCGTGTGCTAGACGCTATGCTCCTGTCAGGCGGGGGGGGGGGGAAGGTGAGTAATGGCCTATAGGCCGTTCGGTCGGTGGATGTATGAATGAGTGGAAAGTCGCGTCCAGTCGGCAATTATACAAAGGTGTACTAACGGTGAGAAACAGTTAACGTAGAAAGAAAAAAGTAAAAAACAGAACGAAACATATGGGTTAGACAGTGTCCTTGTTGGGACGTGACTGCTTCAGGTTGCTGTTGCTTCATCTTGGTCCCGGTGCACTCTGCGTGGGACGAAGGGTTGCACTCGGTCAGGATTCCACTGGTGAGTCGAAGCTGACCCGGCTTGGAGTGTTGTAGGTTGGAGAGAGTCTTTAGCCAGGCCCAGGGTGTGTAACAAGGCTGCTGCATCTTCGAGGGAGCTCACTGTGTACCTGGTCTCATTCTGTTGGAGCCAAATAGCTCGTGTCTTCAGCCATTTGTAGGGTATTTTTTGTTGTTGCAACAGCGTGGTAAACGGCCTGAGCGACCGGCGCCAGGCGAGTGTGCTTCCAGTCAGGTCAGCATAGAACGAGAGGGTCATCTTCTCGAACTTATATGGGGAGCACTCCCTAGTCGCTGCCACAACCGCCATCTTGTCTTTAAGGTGCTGGAATCTGATGATGAGGTCTCTGGAAGCCGCGGCCGGTGCCTTTGCTGGTTTCGGGGCCCGGAAAGAGCCGTCTAACTGCACTGTCTTGGCATGTCTTGGTGGTAGCAGAGCCGTTAGCAGACGCCTCAGCATGTGTGGGAGCTCCGCGGCCGGGATATCTTCTGGGATGCCTCGAATTTTTAAATTCTTGACCCGCCTTGCGTCCTCTATTGCTGCGAACTGGCGTTCATGTCTGTCGTTTTGGCTTTTGAGGCTTTGTACTTCCCGCTGTAGTTCAGCTATCTGGGATGTGTGGCCTGTGGTCGATGTCTCTAGGGTTCCGATTCTCCCCGCTAAGCCTTGGATGTCGGCCCGGAGGGACGCGACGTCCGTTTGGAGGGTCCGTTGGAGGTCTGCTAATAGGGACTTTAGAACCGCCGTTGTCACCGGGGAGGTGTCTGCTTCCCGGGCACTTGGCCTTGGTGGTGCCATCTGAGGTAGGACTGGTGTTTCCTCCCCGGAGGAGAAATCATCTGACAGTTCAGAAAAGGTTTCAGGGTAGGCGGCCATTTTGGGCCTGGGCGCCCCCTGCGTGTGTCGGAAGAGTTCCGCGATGTCGGGGCCCTGTCTCGGTTTATCTGGCCTGGGCTTCTTCGTTTTACGCCCCATCTTGACGACCAGGTGCCCAGCGATCTTGTGGGCTATAAGGTTGCCGGTTTGGAGGTGGCAAACGGGTGAATATGCCTCGTTTTTAGCTGGTATAGCGGGAGCTCGTATGCTGTGCGACTTTCCAGCTTGGCTGCTAGCTCCGCCCCCCACAGCGCATTTTTAAACATTCAAATTCTTTAGGTGCTAAAAAGTAAATTTGGGGCCTGCACTTCATATCTGAGAGTCAAATAGAACCGTCAAATACTGTGCTTACATTGCAGTTTTAAACATTCCAATTCTTTAGGTGCTAAAAAGTAAATTTGGGGCCTGAACTTCATATCTGAGAGTCAAATAGAACCGTCAAATACTGTGCTTACAGTGTAGTTTTAAAAATTCTAATTTTTTTGCTGCTAAATAGTACATTTGCGGCCTGCGGTGCACTTCATTTTTAAAAATTCAAATTCTTTAGGTGCTAAAAAGTCAATTTGGTGCCCACACTTCATATCTGGTGTATGTGTGCAACACTGGCTAGTTACTGCTTCTCAAGAAAGTCTAAAGACTTTTTAAAAAAGTGAAAAATAAGTGTTATTGTGATCGTTTCATATACAGATGCATTAATATACATTTCTATATTGTGTAAAGACTCAACTACAACGTTAAAAACCAAACACCAAAACAACGTGGAATGAAGGTCATGCGAGTGACGTGTGCAGTTTGGAGGAAGAGGCGCTGGTCGCACAGAGGCACCAGCAAAGCATAAGAGGGAGCAGGGTGCAAAAGCGGAGCGGCCGTCCCCTAGCGCTCGTCGGCCTGTATTATCTTTAGTTATCTACATAACAGATGGAGCGATAAAAGGAACCATAACAGATTGAACGAGCCATTCGCAGTTTCACAGTCAGAGGGGCAGTCCGGTGACCGGGACCCAGACACTGTCTAGGCGGCGGTAGGACGACCGGGACCCAGTAAGCCTTATGTTGAAGTTAGGAGTCACAGTGTGGAATGGATTAGCAGGGTCTGGTGCAGGGTAACCGCACCCCCCCCCCGGTGTTCAGCGTTTGTGCGGCCAAATACCAGGACCCTGATGCAGCTTCAGCGAGCAGCAGGAGGCGATAGTGGAGTTTCAGCTGCAGCTCTTGCCCTCCAATTGATCCAAGTTAAAGGATTTAAAGTGGACTCATTACAATTACAGGGCTTCGATAGAGTAGTGTATTGTTATTTGTCGTCACTACCTCCCCGCGTCGGGAGTGGGTAATTTGTGCGCATGCTGCCTTTCTTGCATGTGGTAGCCATTTCTCAGGCTCCCTCTCTGGAATCGAACCCTGATTCCCTGGTACCCGTGGTCACCATGGCAGGTGCTGAAAATAGCATTGAAAGTTGATAGGGCAGACATCCGAATGTGTTGTCGCCGTCACGGGGACGTGCGATCGGCACAAGGTTATCAGAAACAAAAGCAGCCGCCTGTCCACGGCCAACGTGGACAAGCTCACGTTTATTAAAATGAACCAGGCATGAATCCCACCAGACTTGTCTGTACCTTGTGCAGAATAGTCATTTATACCGGCCTCACCCAGCCATTGTTTTTTTTTTTGTAAATATATTTTTATTGGGTATTTTCACTTTTTCAGTGTTAATATACAGCGTGGACATGCAGGTCCCAAAAAACTTGTTTAACCCCTTAAGGACACATGACATGTGTGACACGTCATTATTCCTTTTTATTCCAGAAGTTTGGTCCTTAAGGGGTTAAAGACTAACACATTTGGATAGTTGAAGAAATGATGGTGTTGAACACGCAAACAAAAATTGGTGACGCGCAGGTCACAGTGTAGCGACAGTAGCAGTTACTTGTTGGACTCGCAGGTCCCACGAAACATATATATTAGGTAGTGTTTTCACGTGGTGCAGTAAATGACAGTGTGGACACGCAGGTCCCCGTTTACCTAGGGTTAGTGCACATGGCGAGAGGCTACGGGCCCTTTCATGTGTCATTGCGGGTTTGTGTGCTTGTTACTTGGGCTCGCAGGCCCCTAGGTGGCAGGTAGTGTCATGGCAGTGTTACCTTTGTGATAGGTTCAGAGGCGATTGAGACTCGCAAGGTTCTGTGTGATGCAGCAGTCTAAGAAGTCGGGATACGCAGATCCCTCACCTGTTGTCCGTCGTGTGGTACGGGGGCCTAGGTTGTAGTAGTTTATTGTAACTCGTAGACCAGTGTCGCAGTGGCCTATAAGTCGTCTGGGTGTTGCATCTAGTGAGGTTTTCGGAGTCAGCACTGTAGAGAGTCACGTCTAGTCTCAGATCCCGTGCGTGTGTCTGCCGGTGTTTGTGTGTGGTGGGCACACGGTGCCTGAACCAAGTCCGGTCCGCCACATACTGTCGTGTGGCGTCGCACCTGTTACGGTGCTGTGTGTGCGCAGCTTGTGCCCTAATTGTGGGTTCTGCCCTCGGGTATGGCCCCCTTCTGCGGGTAGTGCCTCTGCGTGGTGTTATGGTTCTGCGCATGTCGCTGTGGGTATTGGTGGTTCGTCGGTTCATACGATCTATAGTGGTGTGTGTGTAGTGTGGGGGTTCTGTCCGTGGGGGGTCGGGTCGCTGTTGGGATATGTCTCCGTCTGCAGTCACTGGGACCTCATATCTCAGTCTGTGTGCAAAGTCTGGTTTGGAGGTCGTCAGGAGCCAGTGTGACCCTATTTCTAGATATTTGTCGGAGGCGTTAGTGGCGCACATATTGAGTTCTTCCACTGCCCTAAGCTCTTCCATTTGGGAGAACCATGTCGTCAGTGGGGTTGTAACCGTCTGCTTCCAGAATTGTGGGAGCACCTGTTTGGCTACGTTTAAAATTCGTATGGTTAGTGATTTCTTGTAACGTGATCTGGGGGTCTTTGTGTGGTGTAGGAGCATGGCCTCGGGTAGGAAGGGTGGTGGTGCGTCAGAAAATGTTTGGAGAAGACCGTGTATGCCTTTCCAGAAGGGTCGGATAGCCTCACAGTCCCACCAGAGGTGAAGTGTGGTGCCTATTTCAGTGTTGCATCTCCAGCAGAGTTCTGAGTGTTCCGGATTGATAGCGTGGAGTGTGGTCGGGGTGCAGTACCAGTTTGTAAGAAGCTTAAATGCCGTTTCCTGTGTCTTGCTGAAGACTGAGCAGTGATGCGTTAAGTAGCACATCTTCTCCCAGTCTCCATCAGTGAATGTTTTACCTAGTGTCTGTTCCCATTTCCCCATGAACTTCGGTAGCTCTGTCAGGGTTTCCCTTTGGAGTGTGGAGTAAAGGAGTGAGATCCCGTGTGGCTGGGGGTCTGGGTCCATGCATAGTCGTTCAAACGTGGTGGGGTTTCTCGTCAGGGCTGTGCCACCTGGAAGTGTTCGTACATAACTTCGTAGTTGTCTGTATTTGAGGTGGTGTAGTAGAGTGGGGGTGGCTCCCTCTAGTAGGTTAGGGAGTGTTTTGCAGTCAGTCCCGTCAAGTAAATGATGTAGTTTGGGAGTGTCATGGTGTAGCAGGTCTCTGAATGCGTTGGGGTCTGAGCCTGGAGGGAAGCTGTCGTTGTGGGTCAAGGGGAGGAGGGGGGATGGGTACGGCACCAGTCTGTATCTTTTTGCCACCCCCCTCCACACCTGCAGCGTCGCTGCTGTGTAGGGCGAGCAACGTCCACCTCTCCCCCCCCACCCCGCTTGCCATGGCAGGGTGGACAGTGGCCTCCCAGCCTCCGTCTCTTCCACGTCTTTCCAAATTTTGAGTACCTTCCCTTTTGACCACTCCATGACTCTTTGGAGGTGGCAGGATTCATAGTGCAGGGTGAGGTCCGGCATAGCCAGGCCTCCCCTGTCCTTAGGTAATGTCAGCGCGGACATCTTAACTCTCGGCCTGCGTTGGTTCCAGACATACTTTCCCATTACTTGTCTCAGGGTGGTAAAGAAGTGCCTGGGGATAGTGGTTGGGAGGGCCTGCATAAGGTAAAGTAGGCGCGGGAGAAAATTCATTTTTATAACTTGGATCCTGCATAACCAGGATATATGCGGGTACGCCCAATCTGACAGGTCTCGTCTGAATCTGTCTAATAGGGGGCCAAAGTTTTCCTTGTAAAGGTCTTTGGCCTTCTTAGTCAGCCATGTACCAAGGTATTGGATCTTGCGGTCCGCCCATTGGAACGTGTGGCTCTGTCTCAGTGGGACGGCCCTGGCCTCGGGCACGCTAACATTCAGGACGTAGGACTTTGAAAAATTGATTTTAAGGTTGGAGATTGCCCCGTATTCCCTGAACGCTTTCAAGATGTTCGGTAACGTGATCTCAGGGTTGGTGACAAAGAACAGGAGGTCATCGGCGTATGCCGCTCCTTTATGCTGTGTGCCTCCCTTTGTGATGCCCCCTATGTCTGCGTCGTGCCGCACATGGGCAAGGAAGGGCTTGAGTGCCAGCACGAATAGTAGGGGGGATAGAGGGCATCCCTGCCTTGTGCCGTTGTGTATCGTCAGCTCTTGTGTCACTGCCCCGTTGACGACGACATGTGCCGTGGGTCCGTCGTATAGTGCCTCAATCCAGCTCCTAAAGTGTGGTCCCAGTCCTATGTGTGTCAGTGTATGAAACATATATTGCCAGTTAACCCTGTCAAAGGCCTTCTCCGCGTCCGTGGACAGCAAGAGAAGGCCTCCATCGTTGCCGCCCCGACCGTGAATAAGGGTCAGCGCTCTAACCGTATTGTCTCTTGCCTCCCGGCCCATGACGAATCCCACCTGGTCTGGGTGTATCAGGTGTGGGATGTGGGTTTGGAGGCGTGTGGCAAGAATTTTCGCCAGTAATTTGACATCACCATTGATTAGTGAGATCGGTCTAAAGTTACCACAATGTTCCCTGTCTTTGTCACCCTTTGGAATGAGTGTGATGTGAGCAGTCAGTGACTGTTTAAGGCGATGTCCCTCTCGTAGTGCGTTTAGCGCGTCTAGCAGGGGGGTGTAGAGGTGGTCAGCAAACGTTGTATAGTATTTCAGCGGCAACCCGTCTGGGCCTGGGCTTTTGCCTTACTTTGTCATTTTGATGGCCAGGGCCAGTTCGTCCATTGAGATGGGTTCGTCCAGTTGGTTAGTGGCGTCTATGTCTATCGTCGGGAGGGGGTGTGCCATCAAGTAGTTAATGATTTTCGCCCGGAGGCCGGTGTAACGGACCGTTTCACTTACAAGAGGATAAAACCCAGTTTAGGCGATATCCCCCTTTCCAGATGCACAGGCAGCTACTGCAAACACCGTTCTCCCGACTGGAACCACACGAACACTGGAACAGCTGAACAAGAAAAGCAGACATCGGCTTACACTCCTGGCAGTCAGCATACAATCCAATTCCCCCAAAGAACGAGACGACACATCGCTTTGAGGGTTAAGCAGGAACTCTCGACTGGCTCATCCAGCCGGGCTTTTATTTCCATCTCACACATACAGGCCACACCCAGGGGGAGGCATAAAATAACCAATGACATAGATGTTACCTCCCACACATCCCCTCCCCTTAGTGTGACACATAATCCCATTATGCATACAGTGTAAAATATACTTTTACACAACTTTCATAACTTTAAAACCATACATCACATTCATATAAAAAATACATATCCACAATCAATCCATTCAGGGGAACAACATATTAAAAAATGGCATGAATCCGACCAGGGGTTCAAAAGTTACTAAAAGTATATTTTGTCCCTCCTGGCTGGCAGAAAAACATCCCCACAATGCACCCGGGTTTCCTCCCTTCTGCCCTGGAGTTAATTGGAGAAGTAATCCAATTATCCAGGACTAGAGGCAGACTCCATTAACCACATGGTTGCAAAACGACATAAAACACTTTAAAATACATAAAGCCACATTTTACACATAACACACAGACATTTCACATATCCCCAGATAGCTGGGATCTGAGCGCACAAAACTACCGAATAGCGCGCAGATCCTATTCACACAGTACAATTGCCATGGAGCTAAAGTCTTTCCCATAGTCTTTCATTATATGAATAGGCTCCATGGTATAGCTATCTGGGGTATCACATTCCCATAAAGTCTGGTCCATAGTCCAAAGGCAAGAGGCGGGCAATCAGCCCCCTCCAAGGACACGTGGCGAGGTCGGTTTCGTCACCCCCAAATGTAAGTTTTACAGGGCAATATAGTCCAGGGCCATAATCACTGGGCAGGAGGTTAGCAACCAGGCTTCTCCAGTTCACAGTGGCGAGGTTGGTTTCGCCACACTTCTCCCCTTTACCAACTAGACTAACAGGGTACCTGACCTCTTGCCGGTCAGTGCCCTTGTTAGTCCAGCAGCCCACCCACAAGACAGAAACAGCAGTACAGCCAACCCACAATAAACGGTTACTACACCAGGGTAGGGGAGAAGCTTGTCCATGTCCAGGTGCCTCACCACGGCTGTGTGGGGGACTAGTAGGCTGCCTTGGTGGGTTGCTGAGGGGGCAGAGACCAGCGGTACTCTGTCCTGGTGCCAGCACTACCACGGGAGTAGTCTGGTTGGAGCCTGGTTGCTGGAGACTGGCTGTCTCCCCTTTAGGTACACCGCTCTGTGGCTGGGGGACAGGACCGACCGTCCCTACCCCTTGGGCTGTAAGTGCAGAGACTACGGTCCCATCTGCACAGTTGTGTGGCTTAACATCTCCCCTTGGTGGGTTAGGCTGCTGCTGGAGAGAGGGTGTAACAAGCTCCTCTCTCTGGACGGTAAACTGCCGCTGGGGAACGGGGTTAGCAGGCTCCTCTCCCTGCCACTCTCTCTGCTGGTGGAAAGGGAGACCAGCTGTCTCCCCTTCCATTCCCTTGTCCTGCGGCTGGGGTGCGAGACTGACTGTCTCTGCTCCCTGCAGGACACACTGCCGCTGGGGAGGAATGACGGCACCTTCTGCTCCCTGGGTTACACACTGCCGCTGGGGAGGAAGGACGGCACCTTCGGCTCCCTGGGTTACACACTGCCGCTGGGGAGGAAGGACGGCACCTTCTGCTCTCTGGGTTACACACTGCCGCTGGGGAGGAAGGACGGCACCTTCTGCTCCCTGGGGTACACACTGCCGCTGGGGAGGAAGGACGACACCTTCAGCTCCCTGGGGTACACACTGCCGCTGGGGAGGAAGGACGACACCTTCAGCTCCCTGGGATACATACTGCCGCTGGGGAGGAAGGATTGCACCTTCAGCTCCCTGGGATACACACTGCCGCTGGGGAGGAAGAACGACACCTTCAGCTCCGTGGGGTACACACTGCCGCTGGGGAGGAAGGACGACACCTTCTGATCCCTGGGACACACACTGCCGCTGGGGAGGGAGGACGCTGCTCTCCTCTCCCTTCACTTCACACTGCCTTCCTGGCACATCACTTTGCTGCTGGGGGGCAGGAACAACAACCTCTGCCCCCTGTAACTCAGCCTGCCGCTGGGGAGGATGGACACCATCAGCTCCCTGGGGTACACACTGCCGCTGGGGAGGATGGACGACACCATCAGCTCCCTGGGGTACACACTGCCGCTGGGGAGGAAGGACGATACCTTCTGCTCCCGGAGACACACACTGCCGCTGGGGAGGGAGGACGCTGCTCTCCTCTCCCTTCACTTCACACTGCCTTCCTGGCATATCACTTTGCTGCTGGGGGTGCTCACAGGACCAGTCTAGTAGATCTGCTACCTCGGGTACTGCTGGTTGCTGTTGGGAAGGAGGACCGGTTGTCTCTTCCCAGGCCTCATTGATGAGTCGCAGGTAATCCCCCTCCAGGTTCCATTCCTGGGTAACCAAATATAGTAGGTCTGCCTCGAGGTCAATAGCGCCAAAGAGACCCAGCATGTTCTCTCGGACGTCGTACAGGTCCCAAAAGCGAGAGTCGGTCACTTTCCCAAAGTCCTCATCGCCACTATTATCCCAAAATAGGCCGGGGCCAGTGTAATCTCCGCCTTCTGGGAACTCATACTCTGCCATCCCGGGGACACACTGAGCCGCGTACCACTGTAGCGCCTGGTACGCGTCGTCGAGCGTCAGTGCGTATACTAGGATCTCGAGTCCAGTCACCCACTTTCCTGTGGTCTGTTTTCTCAGGAGGAACATCCGCTCTGCCATTCTAGCCAGGATTCGCTGCCTTCTGCTGCGGCGCCGATCCCCTCGCGAATACTGTACTTCCTCTAGGGCTTCGTCCCACAACCCGGCTCTGACAGACTGTCTGTACATCAACATGTTCTCCTCTGAGACTTCTCCAGACTCCGGGACGTAAAAGTTCAATCTAACTTGAAACTCCTCCTCCATTTTCTGAGTTCCTTTGTAGATAGGGTCGCTGTACGGATACTAGCGTTGCCCTCAATTTGTAATCCAGAAATGGTGTTGTCTGTAGCTGTCCCTCTGGTTGTAGGAACGATCCCACCGCTGCCACCAATTGTAACGGACCGTTTCACTTACAAGAGGATAAAACCCAGTTTAGGCGATATCCCCCTTTCCAGATGCACAGGCAGCTACTGCAAACACCGTTCTCCCAACTGGAACCACACGAACACTGGAACAGCTGAACAAGAAAAGCAGACATCGGCTTACACTCCTGGCAGTCAGCATACAATCCAATTCCCCCAAAGAACGAGACGACACATCGCTTTGAGGGTTAAGCAGGAACTCTCGACTGGCTCATCCAGCCGGGCTTTTATTTCCATCTCACACATACAGGCCACACCCAGGGGGAGGCATAAAATAACCAATGACATAGATGTTACCTCCCACACATCCCCTCCCCTTAGTGTGACACATAATCCCATTATGCATACAGTGTAAAATATACTTTTACACAACTTTCATAACTTTAAAACCATACATCACATTCATATAAAAATACATATCCACAATCAATCCATTCAGGGGAACAACATATAAAAAAATGGCATGAATCCGACCAGGGGTTCAAAAGTTACTAAAAGTATATTTTGTCCCTCCTGGCTGGCAGAAAAACATCCCCACAATGCACCCGGGTTTCCTCCCTTCTGCCCTGGAGTTAATTGGAGAAGTAATCCAATTATCCAGGACTAGAGGCAGACTCCATTAACCACATGGTTGCAAAACGACATAAAACACTTTAAAATACATAAAGTCACATTTTACACATAACACACAGACATTTCACATATCCCCAGATAGCTGGGATCTGAGCGCACAAAACTACCGAATAGCGCGCAGATCCTATTCACACAGTACAATTGCCATGGAGCTAAAGTCTTTCCCATAGTCTTTCATTATATGAATAGGCTCCATGGTATAGCTATCTGGGGTATCACATTCCCATAAAGTCTTGTCCATAGTCCAAAGGCAAGAGGCGGGCAATCAGCCCCCTCCAAGGACACGTGGCGAGGTCGGTTTCGCCACCCCCAAATGTAAGTTTTACAGGGCAATATAGTCCAGGGCCATAATCACTGGGCAGGAGGTTAGCAACCAGGCTTCTCCAGTTCACAGTGGCGAGGTTGGTTTCGCCACAGCCGGCTTTCACCTTGTCCAATTGGGGCTGTGGGAGGGCGTACAGGTCTGAGTAATATCCCCGTAGTATGTCTGCGATTTTAGAGGGCAGGCATTGTAGGGTGCCACTAGTGTCCCTCATTTTGTCAATATATGTCGTCTGTCTCTTTTTGGCGAGCATTCTGGCCAGTAGTTTCCCACTCTTGTTGCCATGGAGTAGGAAGAAGGCTTTATGTCTGACCACATCTCTGTGGTGTTTCCTGTGGAGGAGGCTGGTCAGTTCACGCCGTAGTTGTAGCAACGTCGCCTGGTGTGTCTGGTGTTGTGCAGTTTTATTGAGGGAATCTAGGCTTTGTATTTCTGTCACCAGCTCCTTCATTCGGCCGTTCAATCTGTTTTTTGAGGGTGGCGCTCTGTCTGATGAAGTGTCCGCGGACTACGCTTTTATGCGCCTCCCATCTAATGGTCGGCGATGTTTGTTCAGCCGTGTTCGTCTCAAAGTATTCCTTGAGTGTTTCCCCTATGTCTGCTTTTAGGTCTGGTCTGGTGAGAAGGTAGTCGTTTAGCCTCCACTTAGTGAGCCTCGGTCTGCAGAGGGGGGATGCGAGTGTCAGGGTTACGGGGGCATGGTCTGACCATGTCGCTGTTCCGTGCTCCGCACTACGTGTTAGTGGCAGGTGATAGTGCGTGGTAAAGACATAGTCCAGTCTGGTGTATACATTGTGTGGATGTGAGAAGAAGGTGTAGTCTTTCTCGTCGGGGTGGTGAGCCCTCCAGCAGTCTATCAACTTGTGGCGGGTCAGAAGTGAGTTGATTTGGTTGAGGTGTTGCGTCGGTATGCGGGAGGTGCCGGAGGATGAGTCCCAGCGTGGGTGTAATGCGACATTCAGGTCGCCCCCCACTATGAGAATCCCCTCCGCGAAAGACTGCAGCTTTTTAAGTGTAATCGCAAGGAATCTATGCTGCCTGTGATTAGGAGCATAGATATTCGCGATGGTATAGGCCTGGCCCGCTATTGTGCCCCTTATGAATAAATATCTGCCCTCCCTGTCCGTCATCTGACCCCCCTCTTCAAAGGGAATTCGTTTGTTGATCAGGATGGCTGTGCCCCTGGACTTCCCTGCGTGGTAATCACTATAGTATCCCGTCGGGAAGTGGTGGTTAGTCAGTTTCGGTCTACATCCTTCTCTAAAGTGCGTCTCTTATATCAGTACAATGGATGCTCTGTTGGCGTGGAAGTCTCTCAGCACCCCAGAACGTCTCTCTGGTTTGTTGAGGCCTCTGGCGTTAATTGAAAGGATGGTGAGGTCGTCCGGTGTGAGAGCCAATTGCGTCGCGGTGGGGTGGTGGACGTGTCGGTAGGTTTATACGTCCCAGTCTGGTCCAGGTGTTTTAGGAATGGTACGTCAGGTGGGTCCATTTAAGTAGGGTTGGTGGGTAAGGAAAACGATGGGGATGGGAAGTGTGTGTGTGTGTTCTTGTGCCCTGTGGGCGACAAAGAGGAGTCAGCGACAGGGAGTGGGAGGTCCGCGGCCTCCTGTGGTCTGCGGGTTCCGCTCACCTTTCGAGGGTCGCTGTGCCCTACAAGGTTGTAGGAGGAGGTAAGGGGACTCCGGGTGGGTCCAGCCCTCCCCGTGTCTATGTGGTCGGCAAATACCTGAGAGTAGTGACTCGGTCCCTGCTCGTCGGGTCCCTGTGAGTTCCCTGGTCGGCTCTATTTGTGAGAGTCGTGCTTGTAATATGATCCTCGTCAGTGTGGTTCCGGGTCAGGTAGCCATGGGCTGGCCGTGGGTGTGTGCCATGGGAGTAGGCAGGTGTAGTACATCATAACTGTGCATGAAAACAAATGCAATAACATATAAACCTATACATATATCAACAGCGTATTCCCTTTCAGAGTGTTCGGGCGATTGCTCCCTGTCCCCTGTTCCCCCCCCAGGTGAGCGTGCCCCTACCTCTGATCGGGTCCCCGGTCCCCCATGGGGTAACCCCTTCATCTCTAAGTCCCCTCAGGTGTTCCTCGTTGTGATGGCGTCAGGTTGAGTCAGTAGGTGGGGGTGCATGGCGTGGGGAGTTATCCAGTGTCTGCAGGCTGCAGAGGTGACGGTCAGGTCCATTTTGTCCCGTCGCCTAGTGTGTCAACCCTCCCCCCCTGAGGGTTACGTGCGTTCTCGGACTGTGGGTGAGTGAGTGGGCCCCGTCGGTGAGGCTCCCCGCCTGCTCGCCCGGGTCATCACAGGTCTACTGGGGCCCCAGCGGCATGGCCCAGTCTGGGTGAAACCCCCCCCCCCCCTTGTGGCCAGGATAGGCCGCACCCAGTCGGTATCTCCCAGCATTCCTGCCCGGCACCTTGCAGTTATTTAAAAGTATCCCTCCCCTAGGCCCCGGTCCACACCATCCCCCACTCCCACTGGATCCCTATCTGCCCGTATGAGCCTCCCCTCCCCATGGGGACTCCCTAGGCCCTCAACCCTGTCAGTGGAGGATGGTCTGGACGCCACGCGGGGAACCAGATCAGTAACAGTTGGGTAACCCGACATTCCCCCAGCCTTTGTACTTCGGTTACCACGTGTTGGCCAGTTTAGGCCTCAGAAAGTTAGTATAGGGTTAAAGTCCCGGATGAAGAGAGAGTCCCATGGGGTGCTACTTGCGGTTATGTGCTGTGGTCGCCTCCAGGTCACTTATGCTGCGGTCCCCGAGAGCCTGGTGGCTTGCTGGCGGGATCCCCTGCTTCTGCGGGGCAGGGGTGGGGACCCCCGTGTGTCAGAGTTCATCGTGTAAAAGGCGGCGGGGTCCGGCCAGGCCATGTGGATGGGAGGGAGTTGCAGCTCCACAATTAAATTGGTTAAATCCTCAGGGTGACGGACTGTGAAGGTGCCCTCAGCAGTGATAGCGTGTAGCCCAGTCGGGAAATTCCACCGGTATCTAATCTTTTGCGCTTGGAGAGCGCTAGTGAGGGGCCTCATCGCCCTCCGGTAGGCTAGGGTAGCCGGGGAGAGGTCGGGGTACAGCTGTACCTCCACTCCGTGTAGTACGATCCTCTCCATTCCGCGTGCTTTGCGCAGTATGTCCTCCTTGAGCTGAAAGTCTGCCAGGCAGCAGATCGCGTCTCTAGGGGGGGCCTCCGGCGGGCCTCTCGGTCTTAGTGCCCGGTGGGCTCTGATAAAATCAATCTTGGTGGTTGCTGGGCGGCCCAGTATTTTGTTAAATAGTTCTTTGAGAGTGTCCAAGATTGGTGTTGTTTGGTCGGTATCTTTGGGGATGCCCCTCACCTCCAAGTGTAGGGCCATTTGTTGCATCAGTGCAGTGTGGCTCCGCAGGGTGGTCGTAGTGTCAGACTGAGTGGACGTCAGATGGTCACAGTCCGCTTCCAGCTGTGCCACCTTGGTGTGGAGGCCTTGTATGTCCTCCCTGCGGGAGTGCAACTCCGCTGTAATGGAGGTCCGCAATTCGGCGTTGGCCTCCTTAAGGTCTTGCTTTGTCGGGAGTGCCCGGATAAGTTGCACCCAATCTGGTTGGGGTCCAGGGGTGTCTGGGTTGGCGATGTTTGGCGGTCACCGTGTGATGATGCTGGGCGGGAGGCGCCAGACGCCTCTGAGCCGTTAGAGGCCTGAGATGCCGTGTCGGCGTGGGACAGCAGATATTGCCGCATGGAGGATGAAGTGGCACCTTTCGGCGTGTCGGCGGATTTGGTTATACTCAAGTGCACTTATTCTTTTTTTTCTTCTTTTATATGTCCCAATATTTTGGAGCTACCCCAATAAAAAAAAAAAGTTTTGTTACTCCTCCACCGCCGCCACTTCCACCTACACTGCCACGGTGTATACCCAGATATATCAGAGCTGCTGCAGAAAGTGCGGGCCGTCTGTGTTGGCGTTCTCACCCTACTGCTGCTCGCCTGTCTGCGCTGCAGCGTAACTTCGGCCCTCCCGCTCACCGCCTCATATGCAACGTGCCCACAAGGTAGAACTCCACCTTGCACATGCTGGAGAGACCGTGCGAGCAGCAGCAGGCAATAGCAGAGTTTCAGCTGCAGCACGCACGGGTCAGTCGCTCTGCGGAACAGCACCACTTCACCACTTCACCTTCATTGAGTGGGCCTCCACGCGAGACCCTTGTGCTGTTTCAAGGACTCCACCAACATGGCCAGTGCCGCTGACGCCGTTCTCAGCCTTACTATCGCGCTTCTATGTCTCCTTGAAAAAACGCTTTGCGCGATGATGGAAGAGGATGTGGCACAGGAGGAAGAGGGGGAGGAAGAGGGGTCATTTCCACGGTTATCAGGCCAGTCATTCCCAAGTGGCTCGGAGGGTGGGTTCCTGCACCAGCATAGGCCAGGTACACAATTGTCCACACTGTCCCATGGAAGCATTCAGCTGTCCATCTCCCAAACACTGGAGAGAAAGAGGAAGTACCCCCCTACCCACCCGCGATCGCTGGCCCTGAATGCCAGCATTTCAAAATTCCTAGCCTTTGAAATGCAGTCATTCCGTCTGGTGGAGACAGACAGTTTTAAAAATCTGATGTCGTTATTGGACTGCACCGCAGGCCGCAAATGTTTCCTTTTTTTAAGTGTCCCAATATTTTGGGGGGCTACCCCAATAAAAAACAAACAAACAAAGAAATAAAAAACAGTGTTGGCTACCTTCTCTGCCTCCACCTACACCGCCACGGTCACCGCCTCCTCAACCTCCTACTGCACATTCACCACCTCCTCCTAGAGCAGGGTGCAAAAGTGGAGCGGCCGTCCCCTAGACAGTACGCCTGCTACTGCCCACCGCACCCAGGGACTGAGCACACCAAAGCCAGCTCCAAGGAATTCCCTGGCGTGGCAGTTCTTCAGACAATGTGCTGACGACAAGACACTAGTGGTTTGCACGCTGTGCAATCAGAGCCTGAAGCGAGGCATAAATGTGCTAAACCTGAGCACATCCTGCATGACTAGGCATCTACATGCAAAGCACGAGCTGCAGTGGAGTAAGCACCTCAAAAACCAAGAAAGGTCTCAGGCTCCTCATGCTTCCTCTTCTACTGCTGTCTCGGCCTCTTCCTCCACCTCTGGAGTGACAGTGGCACCTGCCACCCTGCAAACAGAGGAGGTGGCAGCAACGCCACCATGTCCACCACCATCCACAAGCATCTCCACTCTGTCCCATGGAAGAGTTCAGCTGTCCATCTCCCAAACACTGGAGAGAAGGAGGAAGTACCCCCCTAGCCACCCGCGACCCCTGGCCCTGAATGCCAGCATTTCAAAATTTGTTTTGGCAGTGTTTAAACATCCATATACCGTATATACTCGAGTATAAGCCGACCCGAATATAAGCCGAGGCCCCTAATTTTACCCCCAAAAACTGGGAAAACGTATTGACTCGAGTATAAGACTAGGGTGGGAAATGCAGCAGCTACTGGTAAATTTCTAAATAAAATTAGATCCTAAAAAAATTATATTAATTGAATATTTATTTACAGTGTGTGTATATAATGAATGCAGTGTGTGCGTATGAATGCAGTGTGTGCGTATGAATGCAGTGTGCGTATGAGTGCAGTGTGCGTATGAGTGCAGTGCGCGTATGAGTGCAGTGCGCGTATGAGTGCAGTGCGTGAGTGCAGTGTGCGCGTATGAGTGCAGTGTGTGTGTGTATGAGTGCAGTGTGTGTGTGTATATATTAATTGAATATTTATTTCCAGTGTGTGTATATAATGAATGCAGTGTGTGTGTATGAGTGCAGTGTGTGTGTATAAGTGCAGTGTGTGTGTATGAGTGCAGTGTGTGTGAGTGCAGTGTGTGTGTGAGTGCAGTGTGTGTATATGAATGAAGTGTGAGTGTGTGTATGTGTTGGTGGGGGTGGGCATTTGATATATTATTAATTATTATTTATTTTTTTATATTATTATTTTTTTTATTATTATTATTTATTATTTAATTATTATTATTATTTATTTTTTTTTTAATTATCTTTTTTTTTTCGTCCCCCCTCCCTGCTTGCTAGCTGGCCAGGGAGGGGGGCTCCTTCCCTGGTGGTCCAGTGGCATTGGCAGTTCAGTGGGGGGGAGAGGGGGGCTGGCAGAGCTGTACTTACCTTTCCTGCAGCTCCTGTCAGCTCTCTCCTCCTCCGCGCGGTCTGTGCAGCTCCCTCTGTCAGCTCCCAGTGTAAGTCTCGCGAGAGCTTACACTGGGAGCTGACCGAGGTGCTGAACGGACGGCGCGGAGGAGGAGAGAGCTGACAGGAGCTGCAGGAGAGGTAAGTACAGCTCTGCCAGCCCCCCTCTCCCCCGGTCTGTATTATGGCAATGCAAATTGCCATAATACAGACTCTGACTCGAGTATAAGCCGAGTTGGGGTTTTTCAGCACAAAAAATGTGCTGAAAAACTCTGCTTATACTCGAGTATATACGGTATGTATGCATTAATCAGTGATAAAGTTGAGGCGTAGGCGTAGCACCCACATCAACGTAATGGTCTATGAATGACCTTGCATGCATATCTGGGGGGTCACCCCAGGTGGTGTGCCATGAAAAATACCCAGAGGGCACCCACATCAACGTAATGGTCTATGAATGACCTTGCATGAATATCTGGGGGGTCACCCCAGGTGGTGTGCCATGAAAAATACCCAGAGGACACCCACATCAATGTAATGGTCTATGAATGACCTTGCATGCATATCTGGGGGGTCACCCCAGGTGGTGTGCCATGAAAAAATACCCAGAGGACACCCACATAAACTTGCACCGTCAGGTACAGTAATATAATATGACCCTCTGTTGGGTACAATAATATAATATAATATCCCCTTTGTAGGGTACAGTAATACAAAATGCCCTTTGTGGGGTACAGTGATATAGTTGATCTAGTTATAGGTATAGTATATGTTTTGTACAGGGCCGCCATCAGGGGGTGACAACCGTGACAGTTGTCACGGGCCCGGCGGCCCTGGGGGGCCCGGACTGCTCGGGCCCCACTTTCCCTCCCTGCACACATAGATAGCGAATATCGCTATCTATGTGTGCAGCCCCGGGCCCCCGGCTCCCTGTTACCGCAGAGGGGGCCCAGGCAGCACACTGCTTCTTCTCTTCTCCTCCCTGCTAATAACGCTCGCGAGACCCGGTTGCCATGACAACGCTCCGCGGGTCTCGCGAGAGTTATTGGAGGAGAGAAGAGGAGAAGCAGTGTGTTGCCTGGGCCCCCTCTGCGGTAACAGGGAACCCGGGGGGCCCCACCATGCCACCGGACCACCGGGGATGGAATCTCCCCCCTCCCTAGACACAGGTAAGCAGGGAGGGGGGAGAAACAATTTAATTAATTACATTATTATTATTTTTTAAATAATGTTAAAATGCCCCCCCTCCCCCTCCTCATTGGACATTTACACACACACACACTACATACACTGACACAACACACACACACACACACTACATACACTGACACAACACACACACACACACTACATACACTGACACAACACACACACACAACACTACATACACTGACACAACACACACACACTACATACACTGACACAACACACACACACACACTACATACACTGACACAACACACACACACACACACACTACATACACTGACACAACACACACACACACACTACATACACTGACACAACACACACTACATACACTGACACAACACACACACTACATACACTGACACAACACACACACTACATACACTGACACAACACACACACACACACACACACTACATACACTGACACAACACACACACACTACATACACTGACACAACACACACACACACACACTACATACACTGACACAACACACACACACACACTACATACACTGACACAACACACACACACACACACTACATACACTGACACAACACACACACACACACTACATACACTGACACAACACACACACACACTACATACACTGACACAACACACACACACACACACTACATACACTGACACAACACACACACACTACATACACTGACAACACACACACACACACACACACTACATACACTGACACAACACACACACACACTACATACACTGACACAACACACACACACACTACATACACTAACACAACACACACACACTGCATACACTGACACAACACACACACCACATACACTAACACAACACACACACACTGCATACACTGACACAACACACACACACTGCATACACTGACACAACACACACACTCTGCATACACTGACACAACACACACACTCTGCATACACTGACACAACACACACACTGCATACACTAACACAACACACACTGCATACACTAACACAACACACACTGCATACACTAATACAACACACACTGCATACACTAATACAACACACACCGCATACACAAACACACACACTGCATACACTAATACAACACACACTGCATACACTAACACACACCGTGCATGCACTAATACAATACACACACTGCATTCACTAATACAACATGCACTCTGCATACACTACACACTAACACACTCACTGCATCCACTATACTGACACACACTCTGCATTCGATACACATTACCGCACTCTGCATTCACTACACTAACACACACTCTGCATCCGCTACACACTAACACACTCTGCATTCACTACACTAACACACACTCTGCATCCGCTACACACTAACACACTCTCTGCATTCACTACACATTAACACTCTGCATTCACTACACTAACACAGACTCTGCATCCGCTACACACTAACACACTCTCTGCATTCACTACACATTAACACACTCTCTGCATTCACTACACTAGCACACTCTCTGCATTCACAACACTAACACACTATCTGCATTCACTACACTAACACACTATCTGCATTCACTACACTAGCACACTCTCTGCATTCACTACACTAACACACTCTCTGCATTCACTACACTAACACACTCTCTGCATTCACTACACATTAACACACACTCTGCATTCACTACACATTAACACACACTCTGCATTCACTACAAATTTACACACACACTACATTCATTACACTGACACACTCTGCATTCACTACACCCTAACACACACTCTGCATTTATTACACACTAACACACACTCTGCATTCACTAAACGATGCACACACTCTGGATTCACTATACTGACACACACTCTGCATTCACTAAAATACACTCTGCATCAACTGTACACACAGCATCCACTACACAAACATCCTGTATTCACAGTACACACACTACATCCACCACAAATTGAAACATTCTGCATTCACTATACACAGACAGTGTCTAATACACACACTTCATCCACTACAGACACTGCATCCACTAAACACATTTCATCTAGTACATACAAACACTACACACTAACACACACTCTGCATTCATTACACACTAACACACACTCTGCATTCACTAAACTATGCACACACTCTGGATTCACTATACTGACACACACTCTGCATTAACTGTACACACAGCATCCACTACACAAACATCCTGTATTCACAGTACACACACTACATCCACCACAAATTGAAACACTCTTCATTCACTATACACAGACACTGCGTCTAATACACACACTACATCAACTACAGACACTGCATCCACTAAACACATTTCATCTAGTACATACAAACACTACATCCACTACACAAACACACACTACATCACTGTACACACACTACATCCACTACTCAAACACACTCTGCGTTCACTGCACAAACAGTATCTAATGCACACAAACACTACATCCATTACACACATTCTAATTCACTTCCACTATACACACCACATTCAGTCCCGCATCATTGTCAGCGGACTAGGTAGGGCGTGGGCGGGCCCGGGAGGGAGGAGGAGGGGGGGGGGAGATGAGGAGGGGGGGGGGGGAGATGAGGAGGGAGGGGGGGGGCCCAGACCTTGTGCTTTGTCAGGGGCCCCAAAATTTCTGATGGCAGCCCTGGTTTTGTATAACAACTGTGATATTGTATGGCTTCACAATAATACATAGATTGTGTGCGTGCTCAACATATAATCATCCAGTGTAAGGCACCATGAGAGATATATCCATGAGAATAAAATTACAATTGTATCAATAAAAGAATGTGCCCAGAGAAGGGAAACCCTGAAGGGGTTAATCCAGCTGCAGGGCTTTAATGCCTGCATGTAAATATTTGTTTGGCAGACACTGTGGCAAAAAAATCGCAACAGGGAAACGTTAAAGAATATCAGCACACATGATCCTCTAGCCAGTGTGTAATTACACAGCAGATTGAACTCTTGCTGTACAGGGGAGTTGAACTCATGGAGGAAAATCCCCAGTGCAAGTCTGTAACCATTGAGCTACCATACAATATGTCATTTCTTGCTTGTATGATCCATTTCAGTTTACAGGAAAAATCCGTCATTCTCCTTTAAAGAATAGCAGGCTTGTCTACATATAATCCAGAAATATCATGGCAGGACTCTGTGCCAGGCAGAAATCTAGTATAGTCGTGTGAAAGCAGTGCAACTTTCAAAGTCTAAGGGATATAACTAATGAGCATCTGCACCATAAGGCAGACATTTAGAAATACCCTGTAATCAGGATGATGAATTATATAGGGAGCCCGGCGATCGGGTGATTCCCGATCCGCCGAGCGACCGGGGAAGGCGGCCGTCGGGTATCTCGCGAGTCGCGAGATCCAAGATGGCCGCCGCCCGCGTGTGGAGGAGCGCGACGATCGCGGTCGCGCGGCGAAAACGAAGGAAACAATTACAATAAATACAAAAACTGACCTAGCCTCCCTCCACCCGTCCCCATACAACCCCCTGAATAAGTGAAGGGCAGGTCCGCGAGGCGAGCGCGACACGGGCCGTCGTGACGCCCGCGGACCGCCATGCAATAACAATGTAAAACACAAAAGGGGGAAAAAATAGAGAATAAGGTGTAAGGGACAGGCATAAGAGACTAGGTAGTGGTAGGGATAAAAGTAAGTAGTACAAGTGTAAGGTAAAGCAAATTAGAGTATACCAGAGAGGTAAAATACTCTGACCTGTTTGAGGCTGGAGCAGCAAAGAAAGAGGAAGTGATGTCATAGACAGGGCCTTTTATGGGCACCATATCTTTTCTCTGATTGGTTGTTACTGTTTCTATGCTGCTGGAGTTTTCAGTAAAGAAAGATATGCAAATATGAAGCCTCTTGTCATGGGGAAAAATTCTGGTGATCCTGCTAACAGCCATGCTTTAGATTTTGATTTATGTTCTTCCAAAGCTAAAATCAAAGATTCCATCTAATGCTATTTTATGGCTCAGCTGTATTTTTAATTTTTATGTATTTTATGTTATTTCCCTATCCACATTTGTTTGCAGGGCACTTGTCCTATTATTACCACCATTTTACTTCCTTTTGCAGCCCTCCAGCCCTTTCCATTACTTTTTTAGAGCCATTTTTGTGCCCAAAAGTTCGGGTTCCCATTGACTTCAATGGTGTTCGGGGTCAAGTTCGAGCCCAAACCCGGACTTTTTTCTGAAGTTCGGCCGAACCCAAACATCCAGGTGTCCGCTCAACTCTAAACATAACTACAAATACAAAAAGAGAAGTCCTGCGCTTAGTCCCAATACTGCTGGGCCAGCAGCAACGACTACAATACACATCAGCCCCAATATATAGTAAAAACCTCTATAGTAAAAATATCTCTTGAAATTTGCCAGACTAGTTATGTTTAGAAAAACCACAGAAAAGAAAATGTTACTTGCGCTTTCTCCTTAATCCCTATGTATATTTAGACAAATGGAGGTCATTTAGTTGCTCCAATGGCCATTGGAGGGAATGCCCGCCTGCCAACGTCAAGGCAGACCCCCCTAAGCGGGTCCTAACACTGACCCTTCACCTTGCTTCCTTGAGCTTCTGGCAAAGATATCTCTGAGACAGAAAGGGGTATTTTTTATATACACCCCTATACTTATTAACCCTTAATAGGGAACACATGGGATGGGCAGCAGCATTGTAACCAGGCTGTGTGATACAAAGTAAATACAAATACAAAAAGAGAAGTCCTGCGCTTAGTCCCAATACTGCTGGGCCAGCAGCAACGACTACAATACACATCAGCCCCAATATATAGTAAAAAACACAGAAAAGAAAATTTTACTTGCGCTTTCTCCTTAATCCCTATGTATATTTAGACAAATGGAGGTCATTTAGTTGCTCCAATGGCCATTGGAGGGAATGCCCGCCTGCCAACGTCAAGGCAGACCCCCCTAAGCGGGTCCTAACACTGACCCTTCACCTTGCTTCCTTGAGCTTCTGGCAAAGATATCTCTAATGAGACAGAAAGGGGTATTTTTTATATACACCCCTATACTTATTAACCCTTAACAGGGAACACATGGGATGGGCAGCAGCATTGTAACCAGGCTGTGTGATACAAAGTAAATACAATGGCCATTGGAGCAACTAAATGACCTCCATTTGTCTAAATATACATAGGGATTAAGGAGAAAGCGCAAGTAACATTTTCTTTTCTGTGGTTTTTACTATATTTTGGGGCTGATGTGTATTGTAGTCGTTGCTGCTGACCCAGCAGTATTGGGACTAAGCGCAGGACTTCTCTTTTTGTATTTGTATTTACTTTGTATCACACAGCCTGGTTACAATGCTGCTGCCCATCCCATGTGTTCCCTATTAAGGGTTAATAAGTATAGGGGTGTATATAAAAAATACCCCTTTCTGTCTCATTAGAGATATCTTTGCCAGAAGCTCAAGGAAGCAAGGTGAAGGGTCAGTGTTAGGACCCGCTTAGGGGGGTCTGCCTTGACGTTGGCAGGCGGGCATTCCCTCCAATGGCCATTGGAGCAACTAAATGACCTCCATTTGTCTAAATATACATAGGGATTAAGGAGAAAGCGCAAGTAACATTTTCTTTTCTGTGGTTTTTACTATATATTGGGGCTGATGTGTATTGTAGTCGTTGCTGCTGGCCCAGCAGTATTGGGACTAAGCGCAGGACTTCTCTTTTTGTATTTGTATTTACTTTGTATCACACAGCCTGGTTACAATGCTGCTGCCCATCCCATGTGTTCCCTATTAAGGGTTAATAAGTATAGGGGTGTATATGAAAAATACCCCTTTCTGTCTCATTAGAGATATCTTTGCCAGAAGCTCAAGGAAGCAAGGTGAAGGGTCAGTGTTAGGACCCGCTTAGGGGGGTCTGCCTTGACGTTGGCAGGCGGGCATTCCCTCCAATGGCCATTGGAGCAACTAAATGACCTCCATTTGTCTAAATATACATAGGGATTAAGGAGAAAGCGCAAGTAACATTTTCTTTTCTGTGGTTTTTCTAAACATAACTAGTCTGGCAAATTTCAATTTGTATAAACGTATAAATGTAATGTGCTATATTTGACCATGTAACTTTCCAAAACACCATGAAACCTGTACATTGGGGGTACTGTTTTACCTGTGAGACAACGCTGAATACAAATATGTGTACTTTATTGCAGTAACAGCTAACAGTATTGTGACATTCACAGTTAAAATGCCACGCCGAACTAAAAAAATTTATTTTTCTTAATTTCTCTTTTAAAAATTTTTTTTATTCATATTAAATTATGTTTAATATACAAATATTTAATGTGACATGAAAGCCCTGTTTCTCCTGACCAAAATGATATATAAGTGTGGGTGCACATAATATGAAAGAGGTGAATTACACCTGAACAGATAAATAGCGCAAATTCAAGGTTTTGTTTTCATCACAACTTGTACAATTGGCTCAGTCCTTAAGGGGTTAATACTTTTAGATAATATCCTCACTCTTTACCTTGTGACAGTTTCGTAAATCTTTCTCACATTAGCACTCAATATAAACTACTGTTCTAAGCGACCATCCACGAAAAGGGTGATTGATAATATTCCAGTTTAAATAATGACCTTCAATACTAGAAATGCTAGTTATTTTCACAATATGTTAATATAATTGCAGATTATGTTAACGTAGTGTACGTATAATCTTAATTTTAATAATGACAGGAGGCGAGTATTTTGCATAACTTTCTTTACTTATGCCTCCAGCAGCACAAGTCAATCAATCAAAAACTTTTAACCAATCCTAGGCCTGTATACAAGTCTTTGGTGGGCGTGTCTATTCCTCTTTCTTTGATGTGTGAAATCCTGTAACGTCAGGTTGTGATGTATCTTTCAAACTGGAACTCTGTAACTTTGAACGAACGTAGCTTGGATTGAAGCTTGAGGGGTCTTGTTGCCCGGCTCCCGAGTCATCTTATGCTGGAAAAAAACGGAAATAGGTGAAAGATGTGGAAATGAACTATTGTCCGCATGCAACCTAGACCTGATTCAGTTACTTAACATTTCTAAAGTATTAGGTTATAGTATTGACAGTTCTATTCAGTTGTTAGCTAGTTAATTCTATACTGTTTACGTGAGGTTTATGTAGTATGAAGATAACAGTCTGTAAGGACGTCATAACTGCCTGTAAAATGCTAGAATCGGCGAGTATCAAGGGGGGGGAACAATCCCAAGATCTATGGGGGGGGAAATACTCGCCTCCTGTCATTATTAAAATTAAGATTATACGTACACTACGTTAACATAATCTGCAATTTTATTACATGACAGGAGGCTTCCTATTTTGCATTTTTAACGCTGCGGTAACAACGAAAAAGATGCGTGAGATGTCTGTCGAAAGTAGAAAACTCGGAAGGTGTTTTCTCTAGTCCAGTCTGCCGAGCGCAAGATGTCCGTTAGTGATGCTTCCGCCGAGTATGCACGCGAAGCCGCCGCCCCGCGTACCGAGTGGGCCCCGAAATTCGGTTCTACCCCTGCCAGGGATAAGAGCCATCGTACCCATCTGGCCAATGTAGTGGTAGTTACGGGTTTGTATGGTTTGGTGTAAGATACCAGAAGTTGACCCGATCGGTAAAAACGGAGTGGTTCGGTAACTTCTACGTACCGAAGCAAGGTGGTCACGACGCATAGCCGCGGAAAGCCCTAACGTCCGCGACCCTACGAAACTAAACTAAACATAGAAGGAGAGTCAGTTTGGCTGATAGTTGTCTCAGTGACAAGGTCTCGTTGTCCGGCCAGTTCCTAAGGAATTGGATAACTACATCAACATCCCAAAGAGTGTTATACTTCGGGGCCGGAGGTCTGTCTAGTTTGATGCCCCGAAGTAGACGGCATATCAGGGTGTTCTGACCCACTGGTGTACCGTCTATCGGGGTGTGGGCCGCCGAGATGGCGGATCTGGTGATATTAATTGAGCGGTATGCTCTTCCTTCCGAAAACAGGTTTGACAGGAAATTGAGAATGCAGGGAATAGGTGCTGTAAAGGGATCGAGGTCCCTTTCCATGCACCAGCGGTTCCATGCGGATAGGTAGCTGCGCCTAGTGCCAGGTGCCCAGGAGTCCCATAACCGGTCTCTAGTCGTCTGCGATAGGCCTGAGACTTTCCAGGATCCCCGGAAAGACTCCAGGCCACCAGTTCCAGCCGATCTTGTGTAATCAACGGATGAGGTTCCCCGTCCGGGTTCACTAGGAGGAATGGGAACACTGGTAAGAGTAGCGGATGGTCCTGTGATAGAGCTAGTAGGTCCAGGAACCATGCTTGGCTCTTCCATAAAGGTGTGATCAGAATCAGAGAAGTCCCCGCTCTGCGTAGGTGGTGGAGGACTCTCGCCAACATCGAGAAAGGTGGGAACGCGTAAGCTCCTGTTTGTGGCCATTGTTGCAGGAACGCATCCACTGCTTCGCTTTGAGGGTCCGGGAGCCAACTGTAATATCTCGGTAGTTGAGTGTTCGTCCGTGATGCGAAGAGGTCTATGTGTAGCGGACCTCTTACCTGCCTTATCCTGCGAAAGATGGTGGTGTCCAGGTGCCAATCGCTGCTGTCTCTCCAGTGTCGAGAGAACCAGTCCGCTGTGAGGTTGTTGACACCCGGTAGATATTCTGCCTTGATCGTGATGTTGCGGGGTAGGCAGAATCGATAGATGTCCCTCGTCGCTTCTGTCAAGGCCCGTGATCTGGCTCCGCCCAGGTGGTTTATGTACTGGACTGCCGAAATGTTGTCCATGCGCAAGAGTATGCAGCAATTGGACATGTTCTTGGCCAAACTCAGGATCGCGAAGGAGCCCGCTATCAACTCCAGGCAGTTGATGTGTAGGAGTTTTTCTTCCTCCGACCATGGTCCTCCGGTGGACGCCTGTGCGCAGTGGGCTCCCCAGCCCCATAGGCTGGCGTCCGACTCCAAGACGAAGTCCGGGTTCGGACCGAATATGGCTCTGCCGTTCCAGGCCTCCATGTGCAGGAGTCACCATCGGAGTTCCGTCCGTATTTCTGTTGACACTGGGATCCAGTGGTCGTATGTCTGTCCTTGTCTCAAGTGATAGGCCTTCACCCGTTGCATGGCCCGGTAGTGTAGCGGTCCCGGGAAGATCGCTTGTATGGAGGACGATAAAAGGCCTACCATTCGGGCTAGGAGGCGAAGCGGTATTGAGTCTTTTCGAAGTACCCGGCGTATCTCTTTCCATATTGCCGCAATCTTCGCAGTGGGTAATCGGAGGGTACATGTTCCCGAGTCTATTTTGAATCCCAGGAACTGAACTACCTTGGCTGGTTGTAGTGAAGATTTTTCTCTGTTTATGATGAAGCCCAATGATTCTAACAAGAGCACTATGGATCTCGTTTGAGAGTGAAGCCTGGGTGCTGATTCGCAGAATATCAAAATATCGTCCAGGTATATTAGGCAGCGGATGCCTTTCTCCCTTAGGTAAGCTATTACCGGCTTCATGAGTTTCGTAAAGCACCATGGTGCTGAGCTGAGGCCGAATGGGAGACAGGTGAATTGGTAGGTGAGATGGTTCCATGTGAAGCGGAGGAAAGGACGGCTGACGCGGGCTATCGGTACCGATAGGTAGGCGTCCTTTAAGTCTAGTCGAGTGAACCAGTCGTGTTGTAATAGTAGGTCTCTTAGAAGGTGTATTCCTTCCATTTTGAAATGCCTGTATGTGACGAAAACGTTCAGTTGCCGTAGGTTGATGACTGGTCTGTAGTCTCCTGTTTTCTTTTGGACTACGAAGATGTTGCTGAAGAAACCCGTATCGTCTGGGGCGGCCTCCACTGCCCCTTTGTTGAAGAGGGTTTGAATCTCCTTGTCTATGATTCTGGTGTGTATTACCGACGCTCTTATTGGAGGTGGGCGTCTGTCTTGTACCGGGGTGTCTGAGAATTCGATCTCGTAGCCGGTAACTGTATTGAGGATCCAGTTGTCCGAAGATATCTTCTCCCATTCCTGTGAAAAAAGAGTCAGTCTGCCTGCAGTCATGTGCGAAAAGAGACAGGGTGTGTTGGGAATGCTCACCTGTATTGAATCGTCCGCGGGTGCCTCTGGAACGGAAAGATCCTCGCTGGAAGTTGGTTCTCGAGGTTGGGAAGAAGGCTTGAGATGACTGGTGTCTGGGGCCTGTAGGCCAGAATCGGCTGGTGGCTCGGCCCCTTTGGCGACCAGCCCTGCCAAAAACTCCCCGGCGTGGTGTGGTGTTACCAAAAACTTGCCTGATGGAGGTATGAGCCTTATTCAGAGTGGTGAAGATGCTTACATGTTTTTTGAGTTCAGTTATGAAAGAGTCACCGAAAAGTTGACCGTTCGCCAGCGGTCCCATTTCTTTTCTACCCAGCTCCATCAATTTTGGGTCCATCTTTAGTAGTGCAGTTCTGCAGCGTTCTGCGCACATTGCCGCGTTGGTGTTACCCAGCGTACAGATGGCCCGTTGCGCCCATTCACGTATAGTGTGGGCGTCCAGTACGGTGCCCTGGGAGAGGGCTAGGTCGGCTAAGTATAGCATTTTTGCTAGAGGGCCCAGGATGTCTAGGAGCTTGTCTTGGGATTCCCTAAAGCCCTTCTCTATCCCTTTTCGCGGGTCCCGACCTGCGCGGGACATGAACAGGGATACGGTAGTATCAAATTCCGGGGTCAGTGCGATTTTATCTGGTAGTGTGGGTCTTGGGCATTCTGCCCGTAGTCTCGCACTCACTTCTTTGTCCATTGGCTTTCTCAGCCAGAAGTGGATGAACTGAGCCAGGTGTTCTGGTAGTCCCCTGTAACGGAGCTCCGTGTACTCCGACCGAGTACCCTCCGTTGATGGATGCTCCTAGCGCTTACAGAGGACTCCAAGCACTGCAGACGACACCACAACCACCGCAGACTCCACAACCGCCGTAGCTTAACTGGAGCCTCGCCGTCTTCCTTGCACCCTGGATCAGTTTCTGTCCTCCAGGACCGTGTGGGGAAGAGCGTATCCGGAACAAGCTCTTAAAAGAGCTAAGTGATTAAAGCTCAGGGGAATATGCAGAGCATAGCAATCCCCAGTGAGATACAGCAATTCCCTCCAATAACGAGACGAGGCTACGTTTTGAAGGGTCAAGAAGAACTGAGGTGCTGGCACACCCAGCCTGGTTTTTATTACAGTCAGGTACAAACAGAACACACCCAGGGGGAGGTATAAAACAACCAATAACAGAATAGTACAGCCCACAGTTTCCCTCCCCTCTGCTTGGGAGATAATTGAGTTTCCTACTATATCTACTCAATTATCTCCAAGCTAAAACTTACACATTTTTATAACTTTCTGATTTTACATAGTACATGAATAAAACTTACATTTTTATAATCAATCCATTCAGGGGAACAACATATTAAAAAAATGGCACGAATCAGACCAGGGGTTCAAAAGTTAAGGGAAAGTCCTTTGTGACTAAATGAAGCATGGCTTTCCGGCTCAGACCGGTTTTACAGAGCCCTCTCTCCTGGAGAAGTAATCCAATTACCTCCCAGGACCGAGACAGACTCCATTGAGCATATGGTTGCAAAAAGACATAAAACACTTTAAAATACATAAAGTCCCCTTTTACACATAACACACAGACATTTTACATATCCCCAGATAGCTGGGATCTGAGCGCACAAAACTACCGAATAGCGCTTCAGATCCTATTCACACAGTTCAATTGCCATGGAGCCGAAGTCTTTAACTACACGAATGGGCTCCATGGTATAGCTATCTGCGTTAACACATTCCCATAAAGTCTGGTCCATAGTCCAAAGGCAAGAGGCGGGCAATCAGCCCCCTCCAAGGACACGTGGCGAGGTCGGTTTCGCCAAACCCAAATGTAAGTTTTACAGGGCAATACAGTCCAGGGCCATAGTCGCAGGGGAGGAGGCAGGCAAGCAGGCCTCTCCAGGACAAAGTGGCGAAGGGCACTTCGTCACATCCCCATTCTGTTGATCTTGGATGTCGGATCGTGCGGGGGTCGAACATGGTCGTTCCTTGGGGGTCTATGAAGGTGCCCTCTTCCTGCTTATCCCGTGAGTGGTGAGGGAACTCCTGCTCAAGGTATGTGTCTTGATCGTAGTCCCTGTCGTCTCCCTGGACGTCTAGCCATTCCTCGTCTTCCGAGTGTGAATCCCCCGCCTTCCATTCATCCATGATGTCAAGCGATGGTGGGGGGTTGCGATCGTCGTCCTCCGAGAACGGAGAGTATGGAGGGGAAGGTCCTCTCTTCGTTGCCTGGCGGCTCTTCTTCAACGGTGTTTTGCCTCTTTTTCTCTAGGTGTCCGATACGGTGCCCTTCCGTTGCCGTTTTGTAGCGTGGAAGTCTCCGGGAAGGGCATCGTCCGTCAGTTCCGTGGGTTGTTCAGTAGCCGTGTCCAGTTTTGGGTTCTGCATAAGCAGTCTGACGATAGCTTTCACCACGGAGGCGGCTACCGCCGAGTTAATGAGTGCCTGCCAATCTGACGGTGGTAACTGTGGTGAATCACTCATCTAGTGTTGTGTGTTGGGTCTGTCTGTGGAAGACAGGAGAGTGTTAGGATCTGAAATGCGTGGAGTGCCGTATGATACAGCTTCCACTTACTATAGTGGATATCATGTATAGAGTCACATATATATGATAGTATGGCAGGGGACGAGCCTGCTAGTATTGAGTCACTTAGATTTAATAGCAGGGGTAAGTCTGCTTGTATTGGGTCAGTAAAAATATATATAGCAGGGGATGAGCCTGCTTGCACTTGTCACTTGCATACGTATAGCAGGGAATGAGGCTGCTTACAGCTAGTCACATATATATATATATATATATATATATATATATGTAGCAGGGGGATGAGCCTGCTGGCACTATGTCACTTGATTATAGCAGGGGATGAGCCTGCTGGCACTGGCACTTATTTAAAACAGAGGATGAGTCTGTTTATATAGTGACTCTTCTGTGTATAGCAGGGGATGAGCCTGCTTGCACTAGTGACTCTAGATGTAATGCAGGGGATGAGCCTGCTTGAACTGTGACTTTGAGAAGTACAGCAGGGGATGAGCCTGTCTGTACTGTGCCTTTAAAAGTATAGCAGGGGATGAGCCTGCTTAAACTGTGCCTTTAAGATGTGCAGCAGGGGATGAGCCTGCATGCACTGTGCCTTTAAGATGTGCAGCAGGGGATGAGCCTGCGTGAACTGTGCCTTTAAGAAGTGCAGCAGGGGATGAGCCTGCATGAACTGTGTCTTAAGATGTGCAGCAGAGGGGAAGTCTGAGGGTACTGACACCAAATAAATATACACAGTGTAGGTAGGGAAAATAGGTTGACATTATACATATGAGAGAAAGAAATGGACGGGTCGTTTGAATCACGACCGTTAGGGGCGCTAATGGCCGTCGTGGGTCTCGCGGGAGCGAGATCCAAGATGGCCACCATTCGCGCAAAAATGACAGTGCGGTCCGCGATTGTGATCGCGGTCCGCCGTCAAGCCTCTAAACGCCGCACTAATAAAGCGAATTGTCCCTCCAACCCCACACCCACCTCCCAAAGGGTCCCTATGCGAGCTCCATACCCCAGAAAAGCGTGGTCGCGGTAAAAACGCCGCGTGTAGGAGACAGTACAGGGTGAGAGGAGAGGTAGGGCAGAGAGGGAGAAAACAAATATGGAGAAAGGAAAAAACAAAAGACTATATTCTGAACTAGCAAAATAAACATAGAATAAAGGAAAACAATGATTATTATCCTAGCAATATTAAATAAATATAGAATAAACTCTGAAGGTAGTACTCTGACCTGTGCCTTCTGGAAGCAGCAAAGAAATAAGAATAGACACGCCCACCAAAGACTATGTTGGCCTAGGATTGGTCAAAAGTTTTTGATTGATTGACTTGTGCTGCTGGAGGCATAAGTAAAGAAAGTTATGCAAAATAGGAAGCCTCCTGTCATGTAATAAAATTCAATCTTACAGGGTTATCCAAAGTGAATTTTCCAAAGTGAATTTTAAATTCAAGGTAAATATAATCAAACTGGAAACGTTTCTAAGTCAGCAACCTATTTGGCTACTTTGGCCTCAAAATTGAAATTCAGTTTGAATTCTCACATTTTCGTAAAAACACAGCCTGCCTCCAACTTAACAACGCCAGGCTCTATTGCTTAGTGCACATGCGTATTTTCCTCTCTGTTTGATCATCCAACCAAGCTTGCTCTTACCCCCACCCATTTTGACATCATTTGATTGTCACAGAGGTTAGCCAATCCGAGATCCATTCTTGAGGTTCAAGTCATATGCACAGGAAACGACTAGCCACTTACACTTTTGTGGCCAGAATAGTGGGAGGGACATAGAGATCAGCAAACTCTTCAGAAGTAACGCTTTATTTCTGGTCAGCGGCGTCACTGACTTAGCTTATTTGGAGTAATCTGACCGAGGTTATGGGGTTGAGGTAGGGTAAAGTTGGTTTTCCCAACAATAAGTAGAAGTCGTGGAGTCATCATTGAATTAATTAAACACTGGAGGGTGGTTAGGATCTGCTGAGCACGAACACTGGCAACTAACACTGCGACAAAGAAACCTTTCTTGGTCTGGATATTGTGAGTATTGAGACCCCGAGTAAGAATGGAGGACAAGAGAGAGGAAGGCGAGGCCGAAATTCAGGAACATGGACCCGAGCACTGGTTCTCCAAATGGGAGCGGCAATGTCTGTCGGAGGCAGAGCAGGAGGAGCAACCTGATGAGGAGGCCGAGCACAGTCAGCAGAAACTCTGGCACCTTTTTCAGAACTCGGCGACCGCTGTGGCGCAGCTCTATAAAGGTCAGAGTAGTGAACAAAGATTGATTGGGGTTCTGGGTGTCGGGCAGGTGGATGTTATACCAAAGCTGGACTCGCATCCTCGGAGCCTGGTGCATTAATTCGTATATTCCGCTTTGCCCAGCAACAGTGGTGGACAAACAAAATGGCGGATAGATTGTTCCAAGAAGCTGGTTTGAGCGGATTATAACTGCATACACAAATCTTATCCTTCAATTTTTAGATACATTGATTTGAATATAGTTTACGTGAAGCTGTTTGCTTTTGAAATTGTCTTGTGACTTCACATTGCTTTGACTGTATATTTTCGTCCCAGGGGTGGGGTTAGGTAAAATGATTTTCTCCAATTATTGCTGAGACGTTCTATTCGACTTATAATTAACAGGGCCCCTTGCATGGAATATGCAACAGTTGTGGATGAATATCTGAAACCTTCTTAAAAAAACATTTATTTCTCTTTTTTCTTATCCTTTTGGAATAAGAATGGACTCGCAATGAGTCAATTGTCAATAAAGTAAATGCTTCAATTAATAACTGTAAAGTGTAAAACAAAATGGCGTTAATTTCCCTATTATGGAGTATGCATTGTTGTCCCACTCACCATTTTTGGTTTCCTTCCAGCAGGGTTCTGGGTGTCGGTGTCTGTTCATGTGTATTTAAATCCCCCGAGTACATATGAAATATTTATTAAATCTACGGGTTTCAATTGAAAATGTCTGCTTTCCATACCTAATGATTGTGGCTCATGTGGCTCATTTTCTCACTTGCAGATCGAGTATGTCAACAACAAGGGCTGTCACTGTGGGTGCCTTTTCAAAATGCTGCAACAGCTGTCACCAATCTTTACAAAGGTAGATTTTAATATATTGTATGATGAATTGGTGGACACAAACAATTTGTCTGAGTTTGTATAGGCCCTTAGCTTCTTGTGTAAATGGGTGACACTGATCCTGTTTTTGAATGGTTTGGCCAAATAAATGACACCTCAACCCCATTCATACTACAATTTAGTGGTCATTCTAACATTGGATGCCAATGATGGCTCACATAGTTGAGCTGTAATATGTGTGTGTGTGTGTGTATATATATATATATATATATATATATATATGACAGCACTCACTGGATTGAACAATGTGAATAAGTGTATTAAATTTCAGCCAATTACCGGTAGTTTTTTGTGGTTTTAGGATGAGTGCCAGACATGGAATTTTGCGTGTGTGTGTATATAGAGAGAGAGGGAGAGATCTATAGCTCCTACAATGGAACCTCAAAACTCTAACTTAATCCGTTCCAGAAGGCTGTTTGAGAGCAGAGTTGTTTGAAAAACGAATCAAAATCCATAAAAATTAAAGGACCACTATAGTGCCAGGAAAACATACTCGTTTTCCTGGCACTATAGTGCCCTGAGGGTGCCCCCACACTCGGGGACCCCCTCCCGCCCGGCTCTGGGGAGAGGAAAGGGTTAAAACTTACATTTATTCCAGCGCCGGGCGGGGAGCTCTCCGCCTCCGATCCTCCCTTTCGGCTGAATGCGCATGCACAGCAATAGCTGCGCGCGCATTAAGCCGGTCGCATAGGAAAGCATTTACAATGCTTTCCTATGGACGCTTGCGTGCTCTCACTGTGATTTTCACAGTGAGAATCACGCAAGCGCCTCTAGCGGCTGTCAGTGAGACAGCCACTAGAGGATTTAGAGGCTGGCTTAACCCTTATATAAACATAGCAGTTTCTCTGAAACTGCTATGTTTATATATAAAAAAGGGTTAAACCTAGCTGGACCTGGCACCCAGACCACTTCATTAAAGGGGCACTCCAGGCACCCAGACCACTTCTGCTCATTGGAGTGGTCTGTGTGCCAACTCCCACTACCCTTAACCCTGCAGGTGTAATTATTGCAATTTTTTATAAACTGCAACAATTACCTTGCAGGGTTAAGTCCTCCCCAGTGGCTGTCTACTAGACAGCCACTAGAGGTCACTTACTGCATCATAGCACAGATTATCTGTGCTAGAGCGTCGCTGGACGTCCTCACGCTGTGTGAGGACCTCCAGCGTCGCTCTATTCCCCATAGGGAAGCATTGAACTTCATTTTCAATGCTTTCCTATGAGGTGCGCCAATGCGCATGCGCGGCATTGCCGTGCATGCGCATTGGGAATCCTCGGCCGGTGGGCGGGATCAGTCTCGCCCACCGGCCGACGGAGGAAGAAGGTGGAGCGGCGGGGGAGGAGCAGGCAGCGACGTGGGACATGTCGCTGCCTGAGGTAAGTGACTGAAGGGGTTTTCACCCCTTCAGTAACTGGGGATTGGGGGGTGGGAGGGAGAGGGACACTCCAGTGCCAGGAAAACGGATTGTTTTCCTGGCACTGGAGTTTCCCTTTAAGCTGAAGTGGTCTGGGTGCCTAGAGTGGTCCTTTAATGTAAATTAGATAATCCGTTCCAGACCCCCAAAAGTACAGCATTTTAACACACATTTTACAGTTTAATAATATCTTAAATGCATGCAATCATACAGAAAAGCTATAAACACTTTGTAAATGAAGTGAAATTGTAACTTCACTTTACCTGTCAGCTCTTTTTGCAGACAGAATGGTCTTCTTCGCTTAGTCTAGTGCATGGGTCGTCAACCTGGTCCCTACCGCCCACTAGTGGGCGTTTTAGGATTCCAGGTGGGTGGTAGGGATTTCCAGGTTTTGACGACCGGGCGGGTGCCAGCCGGCGGTACCCCTGCGACTGGGTACCGCCGTGACCATTTGCGGCCCCGGCCCGCGCGGCAAACCGCCGGGGCCGCATATGGAGGGGTCCATCGGGTGGCCCATGCTGTCAGGGCCACCCGATGGATGTGGATTGTGAGGGGGCCCGGTCAGCGCTGGGCGCTTTAACAGCGCGACCGGGCCCCCTGTGATGACATCACAGAGCTGGGAGGAAGTGATTCCCCGGTCACTCCTCCCAGCTAACACTGAGAGCCGCGCGGGAGGAAGACCAGGGAGTCAGAGTGGGAACTCTGACTCCCATCCACCTGAGCCACCACTGGACCCCAGGGAAAGTCACCCTCCTGCACCTTAAAGGTAGGAAACAGGAGGGTGACTTAAATATAATGTGTGTGTGTGTGTGTGTGTCTGTCTGTATGTCTTTGTATGTATGTGTGTCTGTCTGTATATATGTGTCTGTCTGTATGTATGTGTGTCTTGTCTTGTGTGTGCATGTCTGTGTGTGTCTGTATGTGTGTGCGCCTGTCTGTTTGTATGTATGTGTCTTGTGTGTGTGTGTGTGCCTGTCTGTGTCTTTGTGTGTGTCTGTATGTGTGTCTTGTGTGTCTGTATGTCTCTGTATGTGTCTTGTATGTCTGTGTGTGTCATATGTGTGTCTTGTGTGTGTGTGTGTGTATGTCTGTTTCTGTTTTTAAATTAAGAAATTCCAATGAATTTCCATTTGAAATAATCACAAACGCATGCCTCGTCTAGAAGTTTTCACAACCTAAAAATGTGAATTCTTCCAGCCATATTGTCAACGCCATTCTGATATAAACCTCTTGGATATGTCTGCTTTGCTAGAAATTACATCTTAGAACATTTATTTGTCATAGATAACCTCTGTGCCTCCATCTGCAGTAAAAGCCCGCCTGCACTTTGGGACAGACAATAACCAGAAGCCTAAAAAGCCATACAAAAACACAGTCATTGAAAATAAAAATGAGTGCTATCTTTCGATGACGCAATACACAGCCTATCAAAAGTGAAATAATAAAAATAAGTCACCCTCCTGCACCTTAAAGGTAGGAAACAGGAGGGTGACTTAAATATGTGTGTGTGTGTGTCTTTGTATTTATTTATTTATTATTGCTATTTATAAAGCGCACACAGATTCCGCAGCGCTGTACAATTAGTGGAGAAACGTACAATATACACAGACAAATACAAGAGGTAAGAGAGCCCTGCCCGTAAGCTGATATCTAGCCATTGGAGCTCTTTTATACAAAGTGCTTGGCTAGATGGCCCGTGAGCTTACAATCTAAAGGAAACCATGGGGATTTGAGACAAGAGGTAGCAGGGGAAGTTTGGAGGTGATGGCTGAAAGAGTTAACAAAGAGAAGCTATTGGTAAGATGTTAGGGGAATGAAGAGGTAATTGGGTGAGAATCTCAAACAGCTGGAGGAGCATGCTATATCTTTAAGGAGAGCCTGGGTGGGAAGTGGGGAGAAAAAATGCAGTCTTCACTGAGTTGATTGTGAAGTGTGGCCTGAGGAATAGGGATAGAACAGTCATATGAAGGTATTTACGACTGGGGAGGGGAAAAGGAGAGTGTGAGAGGGGGGAGGGGCGGGCAGAGTAGGCATGTGTTATAAACTATTGAAAAGTTTAGCAACCAAATTCTATCACCCAAAATATTAATAACTGTCTACATGAAATATTGGTCAGAATCATTAAATGACAGTGGTACACACTGCATGCACATAACATTACAGTGGCAAACTACAGGTATAAATTGTAACAACTCTATAGTAACACATGAG